>NW_022154706.1:0-300000 GCF_001633185.2 Quercus lobata
CCTGCTGGTGTCTCCTCTTTGTTTGTCGCATGCTCTAGGACATGCTGGCTCCCTTTCTCTGTTGTCTTGTTTGTTTTCAACTGACGAATTTCTTCCATCATTTGCTACTGCGAGTGCTGCAATGATTGTAACACTTCTATGAAGACGTTGGCATTGTCTATGGGGATTCTTAGCTGTGGTTGGGGTTCAGCCCCTATTCTGTTGGCACCTTTCGTCTGGTTGGGCTACTGTTGGTGTGGCGTTGTTGGCTTGGATTCTACTTGTAAGGGCACGACGCTCATGTTTCGTGTCATCCTGGATTTTAAAGGTATTGCTTGTAAGGGCTTCTATGTTCTGTCCTTGTCTGTTTCCCAACTCCCCAGTGGAGTCACCAATTTAATGTAGTGGGCCTTTTTTTACAATGTTAGGCTGGACTGCTTCCTACGGTATTAGGCCCAAATGTTCTGAGTAAGGGAGTCGGGATCGGTCCAACCGCAACTCACTTTGGTCCGACTTGCGCACAAACTATGCCCCATTTGCCAAGCTTTGATCACAGGCCCATGGTAGGTAGAGCTGCTGCGGGTAAGTTATGGCAAGCAAATATGATAAAGACAATACAAGAAATGGTAGATAAAATGAATAAAAGAGAGCGACAAGAGGCAACCCATAGGCCAAAAATAAAGAAATAAATGAGAAATAATAATAATGGGGTTATTGAATTAAAGAGGGGAAAATCAGTCTACCATGCCAAATAATGCTATGGAGCTAGAACCAAGAAGGTAAACCACTTCCTCAATGCGACTAATCTCCTAGGGGAAAGAAATTAATTGCTTTGAGGAAATGGGCCTGAATGATTTATGTTTAATGGGGACCCTCTGTCTTTTTTTATAAAGAGTAGGGCTTTAGAGGGAGAGAGGAAATCAACCTATTGGTGCATGTCTGTCATTCTATATTCTCTATCCTTCCTAGTTTTTCCTTTCTTTCTTGTTTTCCTTCATTTTCTTTCTCTATGTTTTCTTTTTTTTTTTTAATACTCCCCTAGAGGTTGCTATTACAGTGTTTTTGTGATTGTGATCCTTGACTGTCCTCCCCCTACTGTGCAATGCAAAGCCCCTTTTTATAGTGCTTGCTGTGATCGAATTTTACTATTTTAGCCTTTAACAACCTTTGTCTGGTCTGGGTGTCCTTACCGACCACTTACTGGTTTGTCAGCCACCACCACTTACTTGTCCTGGCCGTGACACCAGACAAAGAATGCTATTTTGTTTGTTTACCTGTCGTGTTACAATGTGAGTGCTCTCTCTCTCTCTCTCTCTCTTCCTATCCCTCATGGCATGCACCTAGTGGTCCCAGCTCATCCATGCTTCCTTTAGGTGGTATGTCATCCCAGTAGGACATATCCCCCAAAAAAGCCTGAAAAGGAACCCCAGAATAGGTTTTCCCCTCTCCCCACCGCCAGACCATGCCATCTTACCTCTGACCCATGACCTCACCACCTCCTGTATTGGCTGGGTACAGGCTAGTGATGTCTAGGCCTTGCGCGTGCTTCACTTCCATGTATATCCGAAATCTGCATGTTGCTCACGCGTCTGCCGTGGTCTGGAGACATATCTGCACATCTTGCCACCCATCCTTGGCTTCTTATGGCGTGAACCATTTTCTAGCTTCTCATTCTTTAAAGCCTACTCCTTTCGGGGCTGGGCTTTTGCTTGGTCGTGGGCTTTTCCTTCTTCGGGCCACTTCTCTTATTCTTTTTTGCAGTCTTTGTGTGTCCTGCAGTACTGCTCTGCCATTCCTGCCGTGATGTTATTTGACCCAAGCCTGCTGGGCCTCTTTGAGCTTGTTCCTTATTCTTCCCTCAATGACTCAATATAGTCATTTGAGCCTTTTTGGTTACGTTGGGCATCCTTGGCCCATTTACTTTCCTTGGGCCCTTTTGGCCATTTTCCTAACTCTGCATTCTCATGAGCTTTTACTAACTCCTTTGGGTTTCCTTGGCCCAATTTCCTTATTCTTCATCCTTGGGATTCATGGACTTTCCATCAACCCTTTACTTTCTTTACATTCATTATTTCGGGCCTGCTGTGGCCTATTCTCACTTTTCTACATCACATACTGTCCATGAGTTTGCTTCTTCTCTCTTTCCAGGCTCCTTTAGGCCCGTCTACTTCTTCAAGGCCCATTTGTTTATTTTATGGGCCTGCAATCCATTATTCCTCTTATTTAGGCTTAATGGTTTTTCCTATCCACTTACTAACTCTTTTTTGCCCATGTTGCTAGACTTCTTCTTTCTATTGGGCTTCCAAAAATGATCATCAACAAAAGTTTAAGATGAAAAGAAAAAACTAAAATAATTTCTTAAAAACTTTATAGGTTCCTCTTTGATTTTTTGGGTTTGAGGGTACTTATTTTAGCATTTGTTCTTAAGAAAAATAAAAGGAAAATGAATTTCTTTTAAAGGGATTATTTTAGTTTTATTTTTTTTATTAACATGCTAACATGGAATTTTTTTAAATGCCAAAAATAATTTTTTAATATTATTTTAATAGTTATATCAGCATTTAGTGAGTCAGCAGTTCACTCTCCATGCCACATAGGCTATTCTCATTAGTGAGATGACAGTAATGACTAAATTGAAAATGTTTTCGAATTTTACAGACCAAAATAAGAGCCCAAAAAATATGGGAACTAAAGTGGAAATGGCCCAAAATAGAGGGACCAAAAATTTATTTTCTCCTTTCTTATAATTTTTTTAAAAAAAAAGTTCAATTTCAAGAGATTTTATTAGCTTTTTTTTTTTAGTTTAATTGTGTATCTCAATATATATATATATATATATATATGTGTGTGTGTGTGTGTGTGTGAGATTTGATGAACATTTTAGTTTATTTAAGGTGAAAATACACTTCTAGTCTCTACATTTTGGGCAAATTCTCGTTTTGGTCCCTAAATTGATTTTGCACCTAGGTCACTCCCTGAAATTAGAAAGTCGATTTTATTTTAGTCCCTACTATCAACCCAATAACAGAAAATGCATATGTGGCAAACGGAGTGCATTGTTGGCATGTTATATGCTGACGTGGCTAATAAAATAATAATAAAAAATTATATTTAGCATTTTTAAATGTCACATCAGCATTTAAATTAATTAAAAAAAAAAAAAGCCAGCTCAGGAAATTTAAATTAAAAAATAAAATAAATTTAAAAAAACCTTAAATCTAATTATTATTATCACTACTACTACTTTCATTATTTTTTCCGCAAGAACAAGTTCTTCCCAAATCTAAGAAATAAACCAGCAACCAAACCAATCTCTGGCAAAGCCCAAATCCAAATCCAGCAACCAAATCTAGAAAAACAAATAAATAAATAAAATATACCAACAGTGCAGGTCGAACCCAGAACAAGAGCAAGTTGATTAAGAGCAACCAAGAAAACTTCACGTTCTCATGATCAAACCCACCACCACCATCGATTAAGAGCAAGTCAAACCCAAACAAATAAACCCAGAACAAGAGCAAACGATCAAACCACCAATTACCATCATTGCCATCGATCAAACCATCTCATTCTCTAAATCCAGATCAAAGCCAGATCCTATAGAGAAAGCTGAAAGAGAGAGATCTTGATTCGAGAAAACGAAGATCGGTCAGACCGTTTGGATCTCTGGATGTGGGAACCATGATATGAGAAACATACCCACTTCAGCACCTTTCACAACAACACAAACTGATAAATCAACCCCTTTTTCAATGCATATTTGCTTCAACCTTATCGTCGCCAATAACCCTGTCGGTCCTGCCCCAACAATAACAACATCATACTCCATGGATCCCTGTCTGATTCACAACTGAAACTCCTTAATCCACTCACAAAGCCCTGAACCCTTAAAACCCCACTTCCATTTCTTTCACAAGTCCTTAAATTTGCACAATTTAGGGTCTATTAAGGATCCACTTATTCTGCTGAAACTGAAAACTTTTTGTTAGAAGTACTGTAAATAAAGGTAAAAATTAGCTAAAATAGTACTGTGAGACCCATGAATAGTATCAAAAAGTGCAGTGGGGCCCATAAATAGTAGAAAAATAAGTTAAATAATAAAATAAGTTGGCAAAAATAATTTTTGCCAAACACACACTTAGCCAATACCCAGATGAAGAAACCTTACAAAAACCAATCTTGGAGCTAAAAGAACTGAAATTTTGATCAAAATGGTGAGAAAACGAATACCCATCTGGAGTTTTCTTATAGAATTGAATTGGTTTAGAGGAGACCCAAATGGGTTTGCAGAGATAGGAGAGCTTGTGGGATTACAGAGATGGGTTTCTAAGTGAGTAAATGAATAGGGTGATATAGAGATTTTCTGAGAGAATTGGATATGGATTTGAAGGAGATAGAGAGAAGCTTGAGCGTGGTTGAGACTAAGAGACAATGTAATAAAGACTTTGTCACTGATCAGTGATGAGCTTTGTTGGATTATGCAGATTAGCATAATATTTAACGTTTTTTTAAAAATTTAATTTAAATTTTTTTTAAAAAGAGTAAAATTAGATTTAAGGATTGTATTTTATTTTATTTTTTAGTTTAAATTTTTTGAGCTGGCTTTTTTTATCAATTTAAATGCTGACGTGGTATTTAAAAATGCTAAATATAATTTATTATTATTTTATTAGTCACATCAGCATTTAACATGCCAACAATACACTCCGTTTGCCATGTATGCATTTTCTGTTACTGGGTTGATGGAAAATAGAATTGATTTTCCTATTTCAAGAACTGACCTAGTGGCAAAACAATTTAATGACCAAAACAAGAATTAGCTCAAAATGTAGGAACCCAAAATGTATTTTCGCCTTTATTTAATTACGTAAGTGATTTTCATGAGCCTTTGATTTGTTTAATTATGTATGATATATTTATAATCCTTTGTATTATTTTCTTAATGTTATATTTTTTATGGATTTATGTTGGTTAATAAGATAGTAATCCTGTTCATCAAAAATAAGATAGTAATCCTAAAATGGTAACAAATAGATACCGATACTGAATTATTCTTCCAGTAATTCAGAACAGTTTTCAAAACGGAATTCAAAGCTTTCACTACTCCTTCCATCATGATTTCCTCCCTTTAACCTTCTTACAATATGAGAGCACTTGCAATGCTGAATGCTGAGAAACTAATCAATGCATTTATACATTTTATGACCTTTGTAAAATAAGCTTGTGTGAGAGAGAATAAAAATTGGTGATGAGGACTCTGGTCAGATGCACAAGTAGAGAAGAGTAAGAATGAAAATTATATAAACCCAGAACTTTGTATTGGATGGTTGGGACAACGTAATAGTCAAATCTACAAGCATTTTTACATTCAAACATTTTAAATCTTTTGAAAGCCCCCAAAACACAAATAATCTAGGACATAAATTAAGCATATCATATTAAAGAGAAACCCATGATCAACCCAAGGAAAATACTAAAGATATCAACATAGAACTAAACTCAATATAAGCCCCTCTAAAAGGAATAATTCATAGCTAAATCAATCGATTTCCAAGGCACATGCCATTGAATCATCCTTACCTGATAGGGGTAATTACAGTAAGTTTATATGTGCTTTGGCTTGAATAGACATTGTCTGCTAGTAGTTTGAGATTTTTCACTTTACTTACTAGATTTGCTTAATTTGTTTCCAATAACCCACCTTTGTTAAAAAGGATGGTAAATATGTATTTTTACCCTATTTTTATGTCTCTCTCTCAAAAAAAAAACACCAAAAAAACAAGAGAAAATAAGATCTAAAGTTGGGTTTTGTAAAAAATTAAAACTTAAGAATAAAAATAATCTAAATCCCATTTCGATCTTCTCCACCACAACCCATTTCAGCTTTTTATATCCAAACGGCTTTCATTGATAAGCTGATCATGTGGATTGCAATGGTACTGCTTATAACACAGCTGGAGGAAGCAATGAGAGGAGGAGGAAGGCCTTCAGTCTTCAGAGTTGAAGAAATGTGGTAGTAACCCTTTGTCTCCGCTCATAAAAAATTACCCTTCTCCTCAATCAGGTAGAGAAGGCCACCTGCTTCCATCATTTCCCTTCAATCAGCAACTTTATCGAACAAATTGGAGACCAAATACAACAACAAATCGAAGAATCATAAAGAACAACGTTAAAAATCAAGATGTGTCTTTTAAACATTAAAACCAAGAAAAGACTTATAAAGACCAAAAGTAGGAAGATTCATAAGACCCAGATGGTTCTCAAATGATACATTGAAGCCAAGAAGAGTAACAGAGCAGTAGCTCATACATTGCAAACAACATTGAGCTGAGGGCACGATGAGGAGCTCAATAGAAACAGCCAAACAGAAATTGTGTGTGGATGGAGGGGCTCTTAATCAACAACCACAAATACCGATCATCTTTAGGTTACACATTAATAAGATAACAAACTCTGTTAATTGTTAAATGTAAGTTCTGCCTCTAGTTGTCAACTGTACAGAATCAGCACCAGACATTAAAGAAAAAGTCCATCCATACATATATAAATATATATATATATATATATATATTTATATATATATATCATACAGAGCTAAAGCAGAACGTGATAACAAACATTCTTTTAAATGTAAGTACTGTTACAGTTGTTCTGTTCAGAATAAGCACCAGACATTTAAGGAAAAGCAAATGCTCATGCCCTGAATATGCCTTGATATATATGCTGCCTGCCTTTATCTTCATCCATGATCTTTGTATTTGAAAAAATGAGGGGGGTTGGAATGGAACACTTCGCTCAAGAAGAACAAGTAAACTCTTGTTTTATTAAAACAAACAAATCCAAGTGCATGGGAAATAGAACAGAGAAGGGGAGAGAACAAGTAGCTTGATGATGCAGAGTCCAATAAGTGTGCAGAAATAAAGCTTAAAAAAAATAATAATAATAATAAAAATCAACCAGCCATACGGTTTCCCTAAGTTGAGTATATATATATTTTTTTTTCTTTTTCATAACTACTAAAATATTTTATCAAGAAGTGGAAGAATCTCCTATTCGCACAGCACATTCAAGAGTTTCTCCTTCAGATTACAACCTAAAATTCAATAGATCTAGAATCCCTAGGCTATGGTTACATAAATCGACTATCAAATCATCCACAGAATCTAGAGCACTACTATAGCAGATAAATAGTCAAATAGAACACAATATCATGTTTGAGCTTGGTTTGTATAATAGTACTCTGATGGAAACAAAGATGGAATTGATAAATGACTTCCTTTGGGTGGAAGACAAACCACAAGACAATTCTAAATTCATCAATGATCAGCCTGCTGCCTACATCGTTTATTTAAATAGTCAACTACTTCAACATTCAAACTAAGGATAAGATAAATTAAAGATAAAGATAAGAAGCAATTTGAATTCAAACTCCTAAGATTTCTGTTACAGCTCCTCCTGCACAGCAGCAGGACTCTTATTATTCTTATCTCCAAGAATAGCCAGGTATTTAGGATTAGGTTGAGGCTTTCTAGGACTCTTGCGTGGCTTTCCATCATACACATACATAGCCTTGTTGATTTACAGCCTGCAGTAAGGAAGAAATGACTGCTGTTTGCATCATTTGAGATATTAGGCAAAAAGAGTCATATTTTATTTGAGTAGAACATTCGAGGCAAAGACATGTTTTCCAAATTACAATGTACATTCCTGCTCAAAAATGCAGAAAGAAAATTTTTAATGTTGTAATTTGTAAACAATGGCAAAGCTTAAAAGTTTGGGTTCTACAAAGAAATCTTAAAACTTAAGAATGGCAAATAATTGCTGCAACATGCACCAATAATTAATTATTTTTTCCCATCATAACATAAATCCTGAAGCAAAAATGTATGATTAGACTTTCGCTCCACTCTACACCTAACCTCGTGCAACAGTTGAAAGGAACCATGAATTGTTAGTATTGAGCTCCTAATAACTTTAATGGTCTAAGAGCATTCACATCAATCTCACCAGTTTAATATTTCAGCAAAAATTATCTAAACTCGAGCGAAACAAGCGTGCATCAGCCTCACGAAATTAACTAAAGTTTTTAAAGATGATAGTCTTATAACTACATGTAGTGAGCCTCTATCCTCATTACATTAAATTTCAATGTTGATAAAGTATTGAGGCTTGAAAGTTCAATTAGTGTGTAGAACACTAATGAATGTTTAGACCCCCAATTTTAACAATACCAACACAAGCTTATACACAAACAATATATGTGCGGAATAATGTATATAAGCAATAACCAAATAGGTAAAACTCTCTAAACCATAATTAATCACAAATACAGCAGCAATTAAAAGGTAAAGAATAAAGGAAGAGAGATGCAAACAAAAAGATAACACCGACACATGTTATTGAAGAGGAAACCGAAGAACTCGGCGAAAAACCTCTTCGCCGCCCTCCAAACGATCAAATGATCCACTAAATAATACAGTTGGAATACATGAATAGCAAAAGACCCTTCAAGCCTAATCTACCCAATGCACCTAAGCCCTCCAAGCTTCTTGCTCCAACAGGGTTATGTCGAACCTTGTCTTCTTTAGCTTCCCGGATCCCGCAATAAGCCCATTGCATCAACCAAGTAAATTGGTCATCTCTAAATTGCTTCCCAAGCACCAAAATACCTCCTCACAGATATGGGTATTGTGAGATAAGGATCTGGAAAAATGTATCTCTCAAGGATATGTCAATGGAAAGGGTGAGAGTAGAGGAATTTCGAGAATCAAATGATGAAAATTGTGGATGAGTCAATCTTGTTTTTCTCTAGGGTTTCTCTCTCAAAATTCTCTCTGGAAGTTCTCTACATTTCGTGGGTATAAAGGTATTTATAGTAGTAGATGTGAGGAATGTGAAAATTCAGGTTTCATCCAAACAGGGCATTTTGGCGACTCAACCTTGCGACTGGAACGAGTTGCGAGTTTGAGTCGCGAGCTAACTGCTTGGCCAGATTGTATATTTTTGTCCTGTATTGCTCCAGCTGTCATGACCATTCAATTCCCCTTCAATTCCCTGCATGCTTCACATGTGTGCCACTTTAGCAACTTGCCAGTCATAAGTCAGTCACAAGATCCAGTCACGAGACTCCTTTGATTGCACACATCTTGAGTTTTCTTCACACTCTCTCACACACAACCCTTACATAATTCTCACCTAAATACAGGATATCTAATTGCTAAAATACAAGTAAATTTGGCACGGAATAAAGCCAATACATAATTGAATAAATTCAGCCTTACAAGGCTGATGTATGTGTATGAAAATAATAGATAGCTAAACTAACAAAAGTAGAGTTTTTTGGATTAATTTAGCTAAATGTTTGAGGAGACTAATGTGAATGCTCTAATGGCACCACTCTTTGTACTAAGTACCTAGGGGCGAGCGAGGTCTTGGATTTAAGATTGGGGTGGGCAGGGGTGTGGGGGTAGATTTGAGAATTTCTAACAATATAAAAAAATTAATTAACTAATTAACTTTTTTTTTTTTTTTAAAGAAGCTCTGTTTTTTGTGATGCCCAAACATGGACTAACAAACAATGATAATTATGTTCAAAATATTATAAATTGAAAAGAAAAAAATAGTCTTTGAGTAGCCTGAGTACCAAACTGGTGTAATGAAAAGATCCACAGTATTTGATTTTGATGGCTTCCTTTCATATGCGAGCTACTGTTGATTGAATATGAAATTAATGCCCATATAAACTCACAAACAAAGAAGCTTAGGTCCAATCAAGTTTTATACCTTGGGCTTATTTGGTTTAGCAAAAACAATTTGGGAAAGTTTACTTTTGCTCAATGAACTTGCATGACCATTTACTGAATCTAGTATCCCCCACGTCTATTGCATCATCATCATCAAAATCATCATACGTCCCGAGTTGTCTGTTTCATTTCAGCTTCAATGAATTATTACTCAAAATTTCAGAAAGAAAAACCAGAAACAGTACACATTAACTTACTTAAGCTATTTATGGGCTTTTGTTGGACCAAATAATAATTTTTTGTGAGTATTGGGCTGAGCCTTTGGAATTATGATTGAAGGCCCAAGGAATAAAACCCAGAAGTGCAAACCTGAACTTGCAGTTATAAGCTAGCACGTGAAAGGCACGTTACAAAATCAGGCTCCTGTGACGTCATGTACAGTTATTACAACGGTTACATATTAATAGCCGTTATTAAAAAACGTGGAAGATTATTAGGGCTACTAAGCAATAACCAGCATGGGAAACATGGCACAATGATGAAGCTGCAATGTACATGTGGCGTTAAGAGACATTATAATAGGCATGTCCTCAATGTATAAATAGAGGCCTCAATTAATAAAGAAAAGAACAGCAAGCCAAACGAACAAACCAGAGAATTTGTTCAAAGCACATAACAACGACCATAGAATATGAACTAGTCTTTTAGGCATGTAAGGAGATCTTCATCGTATGCTTGTAAGTTTATGTCTAGGTAATTGTATTTATGAATATTAATTTTAAAGTTTATTGCAATTTATATATGTTTGGGGTAATTTGATCTATATGAATGCCCATTTCAATTCAATTTAGTGCCATTATGATTGAATCAACTGAATTTTTGTGATTTCCCTTTAATCGAGATGATTTGCTTTAGTACAATTCCAATCGAGAAGACTTATTTCGAGCTCTTTGATTTTGAAATGATGCAACTTGTCTTAGTCAACTAGACATTTAATTTTGCCTAGTCATTTTAGAACTTAGTCACTTTAGCATTTCTCATTCCCTTTAATTGTTAACTTGTGCATTAAAAAGTCTTATTAATTAGTTAGTTGTTTCCGGACTCCAGACCCTAGTCTTTGAGGTCAAATAGTACTTCAAGCTAGTAACAATGTCTTGAGAACCATCTCAAGGTAGCATCAGTTGTGTAAGCTTCATCTCAAATAACCTGCAAGCAACTGTAAACACTAAAATTAATTTATTTGTTCAAACATCTTTATCAGGCTTTGGAGCTTTGGAACGAAGGATACCCTCTTGTTTCAATCTTTCTTCAAGGGCAACTCTTACTTTTAACATTTCCATGCTTTGTACACCTGTACACCAACTTGATCACTCTTACCATATTTTAACTGTTGCACATCAGCCAAATTGCAGCAACTAAAATTTTGTGTTAATTGACAAGGTGAATGGGGAGATAGCCTAGACAAGGCAAAGTAGCATAAAAAGATTTATATGTAGAAGACTCCAATTATTTAGGATTGCAGCTTAGGGGTTTTTTTTTTTTTTTAAATTGAGTTAAAAACAAAAATGTCAAAGGGAACAGGTGGATTTTTAGTTGTTTTTTTAACAGTTTTAATGGGAAAGTAGGATCAGCAACAGCATGCTTTAGAAGTGTTAAGCTGTTACAAAATGGAATGTTTGGTATCAACGAAATACTTGTTCATGTTGGTATTCTCTTTAATCTTTGTGAGAATTTGAGAACGAAAATTATGTATTGCATTAATCAGAAAAGAATATACAAGAGCCTATTTATATAAGAATTGATACAAGAGCTAAAAAATATCTGATCCTAACTAACTCTGCTTTATACGGATCTAGCCCTTACAACCAATCAAAACATTACACATGTGTATGTATAAATAGCTACTTAACTACTGAGGTAACTAATTCAAAAACTGCAAGTCGTATTAGCTGTTCTAGAGTGTCGTATAAGTGTTACTGCTGCAAGTCTTCCAGTGCTCTATTTTGAAGCCCTGCCTCTCTGCCTGAAGGTTTGCTTCTCTGCAATGAATGCTTGCTTCAGCCTTGCTTCAATCCTAGTTCATCCTCAGGCTTATCCTTTTGATCAAGGAAATCAATACCGTACTGGAAGCTGTACCGATTTGGCCAGCGGTACGATATATTTCGGATACCGGTGTACCGTTTCGGATTTACCGCTATTTTATATAATACTTTCATGTAAATAGGTCATTCAAGATAATATATAAAAAATATCTTAAGTTCACAACTCATTAGATATAAGATCTTAGTGAGCAATGAGCACGTCACTAATCACTAGCCCTTCAGGTCAAGTCTTAGACCTGGCTTCTTTAGTTTAAAAATAATTTAAATAAATGATGAGAAAAGACTTGCCTTTTAAATTTGAAAATAATTAAAACAAATAAAGAGACAACTCATTCCCATTGTCACATTTCCCTAGCAATCTAAATCTGATAAGTGATAATTTCTTCTAGTCTTTAATTAGCTTTTCTTCTTCCCAACATATGCTTCTCTGTCTTCAACTCATTCTTCTCACTTTTCAGTCTCAACGTATGCTTCTCAGTCTCCATCTCCTTTTTCTCACTTTTCAGTCTCTACTACACTTCGTCTTCCCCAGTTTTTCAAACATAGAGTAAAGCAACAAATTATTTCTCTCTCACAGCTTCAGCCTTCACTTGCTCTACCTCTTTCTCTCCCTTTCTCACTTTTTCTCATCTTCTTCTTCCTTTTCTTTTTCTTTTTTCTTCTTGTTTGTATCGGTCCGAAACATCTTTACCTGCCGAAACAGCCGAATTTCGCTGGTACGGTCGGTACGAGGCCGGTAAGGCCGGTATTTTTTCCGATACAAAACAAAGGGTGTACCTGTACCGATGCACTGGCCGATACAGTATATACAGGCCATACCGGCCGGTATAGTACGGAATTGACTTCCTTGCTTTTGATACTCCCCCTCAAGAGGAACAAGGGCATGAATATTGAGCATCTTCATCGTGGATAGAAGGTGAGAGAATTGTTGTGAATTCAATGCCTTTGTTAAGAGATCCCCAACCTGTGACTTAGTTCTAATGTGCAATAGTTTGATCACCTTTTCCAAGGCTTTATCTCTATCAACATGGTAGTCTATCTCAATATGTTTTGTTCTTTCATGAAATACAGGATTAGCTGCAATGTGAAGAGCAGCTCAACTATCACTGAAGAGTAAGGCTGCCCTTGAATGAGGAACTTGAATGTCCTTAAGAAAGCTGATCAACCATACAACTTCACACACTGCAACAACCATTGCCCTATATTTTGACTCTGCTGAAGAACGTGAGACTGTTTGCTGCTTCTTAGACTTCCAAGAGACCAAAGATTCTCCAATAAAAACACAATAACCAGTAGTAAAGCTCCTGGTATCTAGACAGGCAGCCCAATCCGCATCTGCAAAAGCCTTAATATGTAATTCAGACTTGCTAGAAAACAACAGACCTTGCCCAGGACTGCCTTTCATGTATTGCAAAACCTTATTAGCTGCTTGAAGATGTGGCAACCTTGGTTTAGCCATGAATTGGCTAAGTTTGTGAACTGCAAAGGTAATATTAGGCCTTGTGATGGTTAGATAGAGTAACCTCCCAATCAATCTCCTATACATGCGGGGATCCTTTAACTCTTGCCCTTCATACTTGCTTAACTTCAAAGCTGGCTCCATGGGAACCTTTGCTAGTCTACAACCTAACAACCCTGCATCTTCCAACAACTCCAAGGCATATTTTCTTTGGCAAAGGCTAATGCCTTCCTTGGACCTAGCCATTTCCAAACCTAGGAAAAATTTCAAGTCCCCCAAGTCTTTAAGCTTGAATTGCTTATCCAGCAGCACCTTAAGGTCTGCTACTGCTTGAACATTATCACTGGCAATGAGAACATCATCCACATACACCAATAAGGCAACAAAGGAACCAAAACTGCTTCTAGTGAACAAAGAGTAATCAGCTTTAGATTGATGAAAGCCTAACTGGATCAAAACATGAGAGAACTTGGAAAACCATTGCCTAAAGGCCTGCTTGAGGCCATACAAGGATTTGTTGAGCTTACAAACAACCTCTCCCTTGTTGTGAAAGCCTGGGAACAAGACCATATAAACCTCTTCATTAAGATCACCATGCAAAAATGCATTGTTGACATCAAGTTGGGATAAATGCCACCCTTTCACAACAGCCACTGCAAGCAAAGCTTTAATAGAAACCATTTTGGCCACTAGGGAGAAAGTTTTTGTATAGTCCAGCCCCTCCCTTTGTGTAAAACCTTTGGCAACCAACCTTGCTTTGTATCTCTCAATAGTACCATCAGCCTTATACTTGACCTTGTAGACCCATTTACAACCTATAGGCTGCTTCTGAGGAGGCAAAGAAGTGAGGGACCAAGTCTAGTTAGCCTCAAGAGCAGCAATCTCAGCTGCCATGGCTTCTCTCCATTTTAGGTCCTTAACAGCTTGGGCATAAGTACTAGGTTCCACAATTGAAGAGATTGTAATAAGAATGCAAAATGTCATATTTTTTTCCCTTAATGTTTAGTCTTTTATATTTATTTGGTGCCTAAATGTACCCATTATTCTTATATTTTGATTTAGGATGCAAATGGAGGCATTAAGTGCAAAATGTAGCTAATTGGGCGATTCTGGACAGCTTTGACATCGCTTTGTAATTTGGGAATAACTCTCTCATCCAAGCTCCGATTGAGATGATTCAAGATGCTATGGAACGCCAAGACAAATCTCTACAACTTTCATGTTTTTAGTTTTGAGAGATACGGGCTGCATCAAGGTCGAAATCGGGCTTGAAGTTGCTGCACCTGCACTGCTGACGTTCTGGAATGTTCCTTTGCCTGAAATTCTAATACACGTATCTGATGTGGTTTATTTTTGGAAGCCTCCAGATCTGGTGCACGGAATTTCCAGCTGAAAAACACCACTTTCCTAGTTGTATTAGGACTGTGTTTTATTTTTAATATTTTTCCATCATTAGTTAGATTTGGATATTATTATTGAGAATATTTTTAGGAAACACAACATCCCTAGACACAAACACCTGTTTAGAAGCAAGGTTCAAGAGTTTGTAACCTTTAATAGCAGGTGGATAACCTAGAAGACACTACAAAAAAACGGGGCTATCCCAGCGTTTTGAAAAGCGCTGGGATAGCCCCAAAAAGCGCTGGGATAGGGTCAAAATTCCTATCCCGGCACTTCAGACCGCCGCTTTTTGAATGTGGGGATAGGGTCGTGCGGACCTGTACCAGCGCTTTTCAAAAGCGCTGGGATAGGTCCTAGCGCTTTCAAACCCTATTCCGGCGTTTTTAAAAGCGCTGGGACAGTCTTTATGAAAATGTGAATATAACCTATACCAGCGCTTTTGGAAGGCCTATGCCAGCGCTTTTGAAAGCGCTGGCATAGGTTTTACCTATTCCAGCGCTTTCAAAAACGCTGGTATAGGTCTTGAATCAGTATAATTTAAAAGGACCTATGCCAGCGCTTTTGAAAGCGCTGGTATAGGTCTTGAATCAGTAAAATTTAAAAGGACCTATGCCAGCGCTTTCAAAAGCGCTGGTATAGGTCCTTTTTTTTTAAAAAAAAAAAATTAATTTTATAGACCTGAAATATACCTACAATACATATTTTATAACACCTGTAATGAACCACAATTCATATTTTTACAAATAATAATGCAAAAACCAAAAACATAGATTAAAAGAATTTTATTCACAGATTTTTTACAATAATAATGCTAAGACCAAGTGTGTAAGTTAAAAGAATTTGATTCACAAAAAGCCTAAGTCATGCCAATCACAGGACAAACCAATAACCTGAAGAACTCAACCTAGGCAACCACAAGATCAGCATCAATCTACCTGCACCAGACCAATAAGAGAAATTACCACATTCAAATAAGCGATGACCTTGCAAACATAAAATGGCCCCAAATTGAACCACATTCAGCAACAATTGATCTCTACAGAAGTTTGGTGCAACAAGGAACAACGATTCCTTTTGAGGGAACAATATATTAAACAATGTATGCGCAAAAAGTGAAATCTACAGAACTAGAAAAAAGTCATAAATTTTAGACCCATAATTACCGGCCATCCAACAATAAGGGAAAGGAAACTTCATGTATTATGCTCCAATAGAAGAAACATATTGATCTACAGAATTGTAGCAAAAAAAAAAATTGATCTACAAAAGCTTGCTACAACAAACACCTTTAAAAAAAAATAAATAAACCATGCACCCAAATCTATTAAATAAATGGAATGAAGTCATACCTGGACCATTCTTAATCTACCTGTCCCTCAACAAATGCCTTAAAAAGAAACCATGCACCAAGTCATTCCTAGAAAGCCTAACTAGTGTTATAGGATGAAGCAAAAAAGCTGTATTATTTTCCCTGGCAACCATATTAAGGTCAAAAACTTTAGTGAAATCTACAGAACTAGAAAAAAGTCATAAATTTTAGACCCATAATTACCAGCCATCCAACAATAAGGGAAAGGAAACTTCATGTATTATGCTCCAATAGAAGAAACATATTGATCTACAGAATTGTAGCAAAAAAAAATTGATCTACAAAAGCTTGCTACAACAAACACCTTTAAAAAAAAATAAATAAACCATGCACCCAAATCTATTAAATAAATGGAATGAAGTCATACCTGGACCATTCTTAATCTACCTGTCCCTCAACAAATGCCTTAAAAAGAAACCATGCACCAAGTCATTCCTAGAAAGCCTAACTAGTGTTATAGGATGAAGCAAAAAAGCTGTATTATTTTCCCTGGCAACCATATTAAGGTCAAAAACTTTAGTGAAATCTACAGAACTAGAAAAAAGTCATAAATTTTAGACCCATAATTACCAGCCATCCAACAATAAGGGAAAGGAAACTTCATGTATTATGCTCCAATAGAAGAAACATATTGATCTACAGAATTGTAGCAAAAAAAAATTGATCTACAAAAGCTTGCTACAACAAACACCTTTAAAAAAAAATAAATAAACCATGCACCCAAATCTATTAAATAAATGGAATGAAGTCATACCTGGACCATTCTTAATCTACCTGTCCCTCAACAAATGCCTTAAAAAGAAACCATGCACCAAGTCATTCCTAGAAAGCCTAACTAGTGTTATAGGATGAAGCAAAAAAGCTGTATTATTTTCCCTGGCAACCATATTAAGGTCAAAAACTTTAGTGAAATCTACAGAACTAGAAAAAAGTCATAAATTTTAGACCCATAATTACCGGCCATCCAACAATAAGGGAAAGGAAACTTCATGTATTATGCTCCAATAGAAGAAACATATTGATCTACAGAATTGTAGCAAAAAAAAATTGATCTACAAAAGCTTGCTACAACAAACACCTTTAAAAAAAAATAAATAAACCATGCACCCAAATCTATTAAATAAATGGAATGAAGTCATACCTGGACCATTCTTAATCTACCTGTCCCTCAACAAATGCCTTAAAAAGAAACCATGCACCAAGTCATTCCTAGAAAGCCTAACTAGTGTTATAGGATGAAGCAAAAAAGCTGTATTATTTTCCCTGGCAACCATATTAAGGTCAAAAACTTTGTTAATCTACCAGTCCCTCAACATCAACAGGCATTACCACATTCAAACTAAATGACCAAAATTTAAACAAGAGAAGACATAGAAACAAGAAGAATTGCAAGGGAAATTTCAAGCCCTCCCTAGGTGAGACATGAATTTATGGATGTGAAGGAAACCAAAGCCTAAGAAAAGAATTTACAGGCACAAGTATCAAAAAGAATTAAAACAATACAAGAAATTTATAATTCTTATGATTGCAAGAGAGAATAATGAAAGCAGGCAGAAAATAAAGCTTATCACCAAATGAAAAGTTCAGTTTATTAAAGCTGCTAAGCACAAACACAAAAAAATTAAAAAAAAACTAGTTCCTGTAGACAAACAAAGAATAGATTTTTAACATGTGAATTGCAGAAGTTGCAAAACAACAAATGAAAGAACTATATATTTCAAATGAAATTAAACAAGCAAAAAGTTTTTTAAGTTCTCATGATTGCAAAAGAGAATGATGAAAGCAGGAGAAAAAGAGAATTTATCAACCTAATCAAACTTGGCTGCTTAAACTGCCAAGTACAGCAGAAGAAAAAAAAACAGTTCTATATACATATAAGTAATAGAATTTTAACATGCACAGAGAATCACAGGAGTTGCAAAACAACAAATGAAAAAACAACTATATTTCAAAGAATGCAAAAATATAAAGATAAATCCTTTCTAACTTAGAAAGCCAAGCTCTTCTCTGTTGCTAGATATTGGGGGACAAGGAAATCAAGTAGCAACAATCCAAGTTAACAAATTACGATGCATACCAATGTAACTCCCAGAAAGCCCACAAATGCCAGGAGAAGAGAAAGCAAAAGCGTTCCCTCAAGACACACTACGATTAAAATTGTGGACTACAACAATACTAAGCACTGCCAGATTAAGCTGTGAATTCATTATTGAAGTTGCCAACACATAATGACCAAAAATAAAATAAGACAGCAAGACAAAGGAAGAAAAATTGCAATAGAAATTTCAAACCCTCACTTTGCAAGGCTTGGAATTATAATTCTTCTCGAAAATGAAACCTAGGAAATTCAGTCACAAACCCAAGTATTAGACAAAATTAAAACAACAAAAATGTATCCTTCAAATTATTGTGCTTGAAGGAGAGAAAAACAAAGGGGAAGAAAAAGGGAGTTTATCGCCAAACTCAGCTGCTTAAGTTGTGAAGCACCCAAACAAAAACATCTTGCTTCCTGCATACAGAATGTGACAATCCAAACTAGAAAAAGAGCTGCTAGCACAACATAACCAGGTTCCACTATAAGCAAGAAAACATCAATAGAAACAAGACAAGAAGACAAATGTACAAGTGCTATGTGAAAGATGACCACACGAGCAAACTGAAAAACAGAATTCCAGCTACATAGTTTGGAATAATTATAAATTATAAGATTTTACTTCTAAAGGAAAATATAAAAAATTTATAAAGAGCAAGACTACTCAAAAGCATGTTTCATCAAGAAGCAACCAAACAAAATCAACCTAGCTTAAGTACCACAAATGCATCACCACTTAAATTAAAAAAACCGACAAAGTAGACAAGCAAGATATCCAATCTCCAATAATAAAAATGTAGATTAAAATAATTAGTCATTATTATCATTATATATATAACAGAAAACCAAAAACCTCTTAAGGGTCAAGCAAGAAGTTAAGGGAGTATTAGGATCAAAAGCAAAAACTAAAACACAGCTGCAATAGAAGCCTGTTCTCAACCCAATGTCAGTCCAACAAATTGTTTTTCTAACTCATGTGTATCTTACTCCAATACTTAAAACTTCAAATTAAGAAAAATAATAATGAAATCAAGACATAAAGAGAGCTTATTACCTGAGGTCCCCCATCAAACTTTGCCACCCAAGTAGATATACAACATGAAAATTTTTAAACACAAGAATTGGGGCAACAAAGCCATAAGCCCCAAAATATCACCCCCACACAATCCAACTATACAAACCACATCCAATATATCACTTGTTTTGACTTTTTAGTTTTTTTTTTTTCGAATTAGGTTAGAACTTAGAAACTATACAAATAATCCACACACCTATAAGTGCTGAAGTGCATGAAAAGGTACCATCTGGACCAACTTGATTGACTTTGACAACAAGAATCGGTGCAGCGGCAAATTAAAATAACACCGGACATTATCCACACAATTAAAAAATAAAATACACTAACTACTTACCCAGTACTTTTTTTGGAGAGATAACCAGTACCTAATTAAACAATGATGCAATCCACACAATGAGAAGGAAAAAAAAAAATTTAAAAGAGAATAAAGTCAAACATAATTTTCTTTGCAAACAAACAGTAAAATACATACATATATTATTAATTATTAATTCATAACTTGGTGAATGAAGGTGATTGAGTTTCGTTGGAGTCAATTAACATAAAGTCTTTTGACTTGTATTTGATAGCCACAGAGTGTTTAAACCTTAAATATACACAAAATATTTAACAACAACCAACATAATCCAAAATATAATCCAACAGTTACACAAAAATATACACATAATCCAAACCAAACTTCAACCAAAATCAAAAATAAAAAACCAGAAATTTAACAACAAATATATATACAAATATTGCTACAAAATAGAAATGAGAGCTAGAGAGACTTACCTTGCTATGTACAGAGGCAGATTAACAATTTCTAATGTAAACCTTAGAGAAAATTTTTGTTAGCACTACTGCCACCTATAGTTCCTCCAAAATAAAGCAAACTTTAACCAAAATCAAAAATAAAAAGCCACAAAATGAACTAAACTTTAACCAAAACCAAAACTAAAACCCATACAATCAACCAACAGTTACACATAAATATACACATAACCCAAACCAAACTTCAACCAAAATCAAAAATAAAAGACCAGAAATTTAACAACAAATATATATACAAATATTGCTACAAAATAGAAATGAGAGCTAGAGAGACTTACCTTGCTATGTACAGAGGCAGATTAACAATTTCTAATGTAAACCTTAGAGAAAATTTTTTTTAGCACTACTGCCACCTATAGTTCCTCCAAAATAAAGCAAACTTTAACCAAAATCAAAAATAAAAAGCCACAAAATGAACTAAACTTTAACCAAAACCAAAACTAAAACCCATACAATCAACCAACAGTTACACATAAATATACACATAACCCAAACCAAACTTCAACCAAAATCAAAAATAAAAGACCAGAAATTTAACAACAAATATATATACAAATATTGCTACAAAATAGAAATGAGAGCTAGAGAGACTTACCTTGCTTTGGGTAGGGTTTGTGGTTTTGGGTAATATTTTTTTGTTTGAAATTTCAGAAAAAAAATGGTGGGTTTTGAGTAAAGAAGAAGAGAGGAAGAGGGGAAATGGGTTAAGGAAGAGGGAGAGGGAGAGGGAGAGGGAGAGAAAATGTGGGTGAGAGGAAAACATCTGAAGCAAAGAAGAGGGAGACCAAAAACGAGAGGCCAAAGTGGTGGGAAGGTGAAAAAATAAGTGGGAAGTCTGAAAATTTTTAAGTGGTGCGAGGGACCTATCCCAGCGTTTTGGAGAGACCTATCCCAACGCTTTCAAAAGTGCTGGGACAGGCCTCTTTTCATAAGGGAACGAAGAGACCTGTCCCAGCGCTTTTAAAAGCGCTGGGACAGGTCTTTCTCATTCCCTTATCAGAATGACCTATCCCAGCGTTTTGGAGAGACCTATCCCAGCGCTTTTAGAAGCGCTGGAATAGGTGGACCCTATTCCAGCGCTTTCAAAAGCGCTGGGACAGGCCTCTTTTCATAAGGGAATAGAGAGACCTGTCCCAGCGCTTTTAAAAGCGCTGGGACAGGTCATTCTCATTCCCTTATGAGAATGACCTATCCCAGCGCTTTTAAAAGCGCTGGGACAGGTCTTTCTCATCCCCTTATCAGAATGACCTATCCCAGCGCTTATAAAAGCGCTGGGACAGCTCATTCTCCATAATGGAAATAAGTAACCCTATCCCAGCGCTTTTGGGCTTCCTATACCAGTGTTTTTGAAAAACGCCGCTATAGGCCTCATATGGCAGCGCTTTGTAAAGCGCCGACAAAAAGCGCTGGTATAGGCTTATCTATTACGGCGGTTTGTAAAAACGCTGGGAAAAAAACGCTGGGACAGGACGATTTTTTTGTAGTGAGAACACAAGCTTGGGCTCTAGGTTGAAATTTATCTCTATTGACAAAAACAGTGGATGCATAACACAAACACCCAAACACCCTCAAATGAGCATAGGAAGGCTTAATATGAAAAGAAGTTCAAAGAGGGACTTGTTCTATAAAATGGGAGATGGTAACTTATTAATAATGTGAGTGGCAGTGAGAATGCAATCCCCCCAATAGCACAAAGGGACATTGGACAAAAGGCGAAAAGGCGAAGTGAAAGTTTAGATGGACTGAAGGGTGAAAGTGGAAACGAAAGCACTGTTGGAGGTCGAGATCAAGAGAGAGGCAGCACTACATCAAAAAATGTCTATTACATCAAGTATTATTACAGCAAAATATGTATATAGTAGTTTTAGACAAAATATCGCATCTACAAGTTAAAATGATTGCAATGGTAACTTAAAAGTGTTAAATTATTGCATCAATAATAATATGTTGCAATAACTTATAATTTTCAGCTGCAATAGAAGCTTTAATATATAAGAAAAAATTGTTGCAATAACTTAAAATGAAAGAATCGTTGTAATAAATTGATACCAATTGTTTTTGTTATCTATTGCAACGGAAATTTCGAATTAATAGCTATTGTGTCGAAGTTACCATTGTAATAATTTGATATTAATTCTTTTACAATCTATTGCAATGACAAACACGTAACTGCAATGAATATAGCGTTGCAATAACTTGGTATCAATTATTTCATAGTCAATCACAGTGACAAAATGAATTAATTATCTATTATAATGAAGATATCATTGCAGTAATTTAATTTGACTTATTTTGTTAAATTATTTGCAATCTATTACAATAAGTTTCATGAAGCAATTGCCTATACTTACAAGATATTCGAAATAGTAAATTTTTTATTGCAACAATATATATATCATTGCATCAAAGTTATTATTAAAATATTTTGGAGTTTATTGCAACAAAATTTTTTGTTGCATAAACCTATTACCTCAAATTTTATTGCAACATCTTGTATCAACTATTGTAATGACTCTAATGTTATTGCAATGGTTTTTTTCGTTGCAATAAACATTTTTTCTTGTAGTGCGGGATAGGTGGAAGTGAATGCCAAGATGCAGAAGGAGAGGGGAGCAGATCAGGTGCAAGTCAAGATCGAGTCGGAGAAAGCGAAAAGCTTATTAGGTGGAAGTCCAAGTCGAGATGGAGGAGATGGGACTGCATCAGGAGTAAGTCAAGGTCAAGATGGAAACGGAGGGGGAAGCGGATCAAGTGATGATGAAGACGAATGAAAACATGAATGTCAAGTCAGGGGTGACATAGAACATGGAAGACAAGAAAGTAACCAGGAGGAGATCGACTTCTCAAGAATATCAAAGACAGTCATGGCCATAATTGGCGCAACAACAATTACTGCTGTTGACTTCCATAACAGTGGATCTATTTCTTCCAGGATTCTGGGCTTCCTCATTATTATAAATGTATTTGGTTTCCTCTGTTGCATGACTTCTATGTTGCACAGGCATAGGAAACCAAGGGCTGCGCTCATCTTCGGAACTACAGGGGCTGGTGGTGGTGGCTTAGGGTTGTTACTACTGGTATCTGCACCTTTTTGCAGCTATTATAGTTGGATAATACTCGACCTAGGATCGCTTGCTATATTAGTCATCTCTGCCTTGGCCTTTATGCCTTGATCAAAAGTCAGATCAACGTTATAGGGTATCAACAGTTAATTCTCTTTACTAGATCAATACTGTTTTTTGTTTTCACTATAAATTGATCCTGTGGGGATTGGAAATCACACCGACATTTCGTTTTTTTATTTTTTTTTATGAACACTACAAATTTTTGTTAGTCATATGGTTATGTTGTACTTGTTTTTCCAGTTTTTTTTTTTTTAAATTTTTTTATGTTAGAAATTTATTGATAACTTATTTGAAAGTCATAGTTACATCAACCGCTAAAGCAGCTAAAATTCAAGGTTACCTTTTGCCTGAATTACCAATAGATAGTAAACTACCACTACTAGCAACATATAGAAATTGGCACTACAAAAAACTGGACCTTTAGTGGCTTTTTTTTAGTGGTGTTTGTAAAAAATGCCACTATAGGTACCCTATAGTGGCGTTTTCGATAAACGCTGCAATAGGAAAATCTATAGTTGCGTTTGGAGAGTTCTATAATGGCGTTTTAAAAAAATAGTCTATAGCAGCTTTGTCAAACGCCACTATAGGCACTTTTTTTTTTTTTTTTGGTTGGATAGGGCCTATAGTGGCGTTTGACAAACACCACCATAGACCATTGTAAAACCAGGACCTATAGTGGCGTTGACAAACGCCACTATAGGCACCTTTTTTTCTTTTTTTTTGGTTGGGTAGGGCCTATAGTGGCATTTGACAAACGCCATTACTGGCACTTTTTTTTTTTTTAATAAGAGTTAGAGGAGAAAAAAAGACCTATAGTGGCGTCAAATGCCACTATAGGCACTTTTTATTTCAGTTTTTTTTTTTTTTTGGTTTGGTTTTTTTAATAAGAGCTTGAGGAAAAAAGACCTATAGTGGCGCTTGTCAAACGCCACTATAGGTCATGGTCTTACAAGGGCCTATAGTGGCATTTGTCAAACGCTACTATAGGCCCTACCCAATCGAAAAAAAAAAAAAAAAAAAAAAAAAAAAAAAAAGGTGCCTATAGTGGCGTTTGTCAAACACCACTATAGGTCCTGGTCTTACAAGGGCCTACAATGGCATTTAACAAACGCCACTATAGGTCTTTTTTCTCCTCTAACTCTTATTAAAAAAAAAAAAAAAGTGCCAATAGTGGCGTTTGACAAACGCCACTATAGGTCCTGATCTTATAACGCCACTATAGGCCATTGTAAGACCAGGACCTATAGTATAGGCAGTTGGAAACGCTGCTATAGACCCTTTTTTTAAAACGCGTCAAACGCCACTATAGGCCATTATAAGACCAAGACCTATAGTATAGGCAGTTGGAAACACTGCTATAGACCCTTTTTTTTAAAACGCGTCAAACGCCACTATAGGCCATTATAAGACCAAGACCTATAGTATAGGCAGTTGGAAACGCTGCTATAGACCCTTTTTTTAAAACGCGTCAAACGCCACTATAGGCCATTATAAGACCAAGACCTATAGTATAGGCAGTTGGAAACACTGCTATAGACCCTTTTTTTTAAAACGCGTCAAACGCCACTATAGGCCATTATAAGACCAAGACCTATAGTATAGGCAGTTGGAAACGCTGCTATAGACCCTTTTTTTAAAACGCCACTATAAGACTCTCCAAATGCAACTATAGATTTTCCTATAGCAACATTTATCAAAAACAGCACTATAGGGTTCCTATAGTAGCGTTTTTTACAAACGCCACTAAAAAAAAGCCACTATAGGTCCAGTTTTTTGTAGTGCTAATTTCTATATGTTGCTAGTAGTGGTAGTCTACTATCTGTTGGCAATTCAGGCAAAAGGTAACCCTGAATTTTTAGCAGCTAATGTAACTATGACTTTCAAATAAGTTATCAATAAATTTTTAAATTAAAAAAATTAAAAAATTAAAAAAATAAAAAAATAAAAAAACTGGAAAAACAAGTACAACATAACCATATGACTAACAAAAATTTGTAATGTTCATAAAAAAAAAATAAAATAAAAAAATGAAATGTCAATGTGATTTCCAATCCCCACAGGATCAATTTACAGTGAAAACAAAAAACAGTATTGATCTAGTAAAGAGAATTAACCGTTGATGCCCTATAACATTGATCTGACTTTTGATCAAGGCATAAAGGCCAAGGCAGAGATGACCAATATAGCAAGCGATCCCAGGGTGAGTATTATCCAACTATAATAGCTGGAAAAAGGTACAGATACCAATAGTAACAACCCCAAGCCACCACCACCAGCCCCTATAGTTCCGAAGATGAGTGCAACCCTTGGTTTCCTATGCCTGTGCAACATAGAAGTCATGCAACAGAGGAAACCAAATACATTTATAGCAATAAGGAAGCCTAGAATCCTGGAAGAAATAGATCCACTGTTATGGAAGTCAACAACAGCAATTGTTGTCGCGCCAATTATGGCCATGAATGTCTCAGATATTCTAGAGAAGTCGATCTCCTCCTAGTTACTTTCTTGTCTTCCATGTTCTATGTCACCCCTAACTCAACGTTCATGTTCACGTTTGTCTTCATCATCACTTGATCCGCTTCCCCCTCTATTTCCATCTTGACCTTGACTTACTCCTGATGCAATCGCATCTGCTCCATCTCGACTTGGACTTCCACCTGGTAAGCTTCCCTCGCTTTCTCCGACTCGATCTTGACTTGCACCTGATCTGCTCCCCTCTCCTTCTGCATCTTGGCATTCACTTCCACCTATCCCGCACTACAAGAAAAAATGTTTATTGCAACGAAGAAAACAATTGCAATAACATTAGAGTCATTGCAATAGTTGATACAAGATGTTGCAATAAAATTTGAGGTAATAGGTTTATGCAACAAAAAATTTTGTTGCAATAAACTCCAAAATATTTTAATAATAACTTTGATGCAATGATATATATATATATATATATATGTATATTGTTGCAATAAACAATTTACTATTTCGAATATCTTGTAAGTATAGGCAATTACTTCACGAAACTTATTGTAATAGATTGCAAATAATTTAACAAAATAAGTCGGATTAAATTACTACAATGATATCTTCATTGTAATAGATAATTAATTCTTTTTGTTACTACGATTGACTATGAAATAATTGATACCAAGTTATTGCAACGATATATTCATTGCAATTACGTGTTTGTCATTGCAATAGATTGTAAAAGAATTAATATCAAATTATTACAATGGTAACTTCGACGCAATAGCTATTAATTCGAAATTTCCATTGCAATAGATAACAAAAACAATTGGTATCAATTTATTACAACGATTCTTTCATTTTAAGTTATTGCAACAATTTTTCCTTATATATTAAAGCTTCTATTATAGCTGAAAATTATAAGTTATTGCAACTTATTATTGTTGATGCAATAATTTAACACTTTAAGTTACTATTGCAACCATTTTAACTCGTAGATGCAATATTTTGTCTAAAACTACTATATACATATTTTGTTGTAGTAACACTTGATGTAATAGACATTTTTTGATGTAGTGCTGCCTCTCTCTTGATCTCAACCTCCTACAGTGCTTTCGTTTCCACTTTCGCCCTTCAGTCCATCTAAACTTTCACTTCACCTTTTGGCACTGCCATTGGCTCGTGAGACATCTATTCTTTTGCTATGTATAGCTGGATTACAGTCTCTATTGATGTTTGCTAGGACTGCCACTCCATCTCTACCTCCATCAATGCTTCTGTCTGTCCCTGCACCTCCTTTTGCCGTCTTCCCTCCACCCCAACTTTCAACTCGCCCTTCAATACCACCATTGGCTTGTCTGACACGGAACCCAACTTTAGGCCTCCTTGTTTTTTGGATGTGTAGAGTTGGATCATAGTCCCTATCAATATCTAGGATAGCCTTTCCATCTTGACCTCCACTTATGCATCTCTCTCTTCCTAGACCTCCTTTTGCCCCCTTGTGTGTTTTCTTGTTGGCTAGTCCTTGTGCCACCTTCAGTAGATCACGAATCCCTCTTTGTTGGTCACAAGCGATTATGATCACAACTGTAGAATCCTGTGTGAATGTGATAATGTCTATGATGCGGTTAGGTGGATAACCACGCCGGTAACGATAGTAGACTTTGGTCTTCAGGGGACGGTTTTTGACTTCAATCTCCCAAGGCTGAAGCAATGAAGCATGAACAGAAAAGATTGGACTTCAATAACAAAAATAAAAAAATAAATTGCATTTTTGTGTTGTCTTTGCTACTTATCGTATTTACTTTTCTATTTTCTGTGCCGTGTGATGATGATTTGTTATATTTCTGTATATTTTCCACAATGATTGCAAATCCTTCTAAGTTCTAATAGCATTTAAGAATGCAAATTATTGTTGTACAAGAAAAAAAAAAGGATTTTGTTTAGAATCATTAGCAAAAATTATCAAATAATTTTGTTGATACATTCTAGTGACTAAGCGTTTTACAACTAGTAAATTAGATTTATTATTGTAACTACCCACTCCAATTATGTAGATATTGTCAACTTTGGGGGAGAACAAAACCATGAGAGTATGGGCCTCAAAGCGGACAATATATATATAGTTAAGACAAGGTTATTACATATGGTATTAAAGCAATGCCCTAGCTGGAAGTGTGAGTCCGACATGTACACGCATGTGATAGTGGGGGTCGATTGTAGAGATCCAAAAGGGGTCTTGCAATCTATGCAATCTCACATCGCCTGTGAAAGCATATGAAAATGTGTTTATAAGAAGTGAACTCCCTTAAAATGTGTAAAGGCATTTTCCCGCCGAAGTTGATACGAAGGTTGATAGCACCAACGCCTAGGTTGATCCATCTCCTGCTCACAGTTTGGCTAAGCTTCTTCACAGAAGAATTCTCCAGCTTCACAGATACCAGCTTATCTGGTTAAGCAAACGTGCCTGCATAAATACTAACCTCAAGGACCAAGGATCCATCTCCTGCTCGGATGAATTCTCCATCATTTGATCGGGCTTCTTTTTGATACGCTTATTAATAAAGCAGATGGAGATAAAGGTATTTTTAGTTCTTGTTTTTGTCAAGGCCGGTCGGATCAAACTATGCTCTTGTTTTATGTATCATAAACACTAAAACCATTTATCCAGTTGTCGCATTATTTTATTGCAGTAACATTGGTCTCTACGCCAGGTGATATTTTGTCAGTAAGTTACAATTGATTTCCTTCGTATACTGTTCGATGGATTTGGAGCCGGTTGGTCATATCTAAGGGACGGTCCTTCAAAATTGTCAGATTACTTACTTTGTTAGAGTTTTCTGAAATCATTATCTTGTTTTTTAATTTTATTTTTACATATATCGTCAAAAAAGGGTGCACAATTCATCAAGCTCGCAAGAAGAAAGGGATGAAGTCAGTTTATTGGGAACCATCGCTTCAAGAAAGCCTTCTTCTCCGTTCAAAGGATATTGCGCTTTCAATAGTTTGCGTCTCCTCTACTGCAGTTGCAACATTTATGGTTCTTCCACAGGAAAACGTCGACGGTAGACCAGTTCCAGCCTTGTTCAGAGACCGACCTACGCTCTATCATGTGTTTCTAATCTCTGCCCTCTGCGCATTTCTGGGCTCCTTGGGTTCGCTTTTGATCCAACACAAGCCAAGGGTCGAAATATTTTGCAGGGTTATTGGCGTGGCTTTTATGCTGTCAGCACTAGCCATTGTCCTCTATGCCACAGCTCTCTGCTCTGTAATCCCCCTCCCCTCCTCAATGTAAAAAAATAAAAAATTCCGATGATGATGAAGAATCTGTGTAATGGTATTTTAGTTTGCTTTTATATTGACTTTAGCTCAATTACTCAAAGCTTTGTTGTTTGGATTTTCTTTTCTTCTGGTCTCTTCTACTATGTTTGATGTGAAGTTGGGTTCAATAGTTGTGATTTGTGAAGTTTAGAGCAGCGAAATTGAAATTTTTTATTCCACTTTTTTTTTTCTTTTCAAAAGGTTTCTACTTTCAATGGTATCGCTTTGGCCTAAGAAGGACTAAGGACTCCTATAGTGAAATAACACAGGAAGTATTATACGCGGCTCTGCAAAACTACTGGTGTAGGATTCTAAGCTTTTAATTGGGAAAATCATTGCTAGGAACATTTCATGGGCAGTAAATTATATGAACCATCATGAAATTTTCCTTTCTTGGAAAAAGAACAACCCAAAGCTTCTTCGACAAAAAAATGAGAAATCAAACTTGAATAAGTAAACTCATTTCGTGATTAGGTCGAACTTAACTTGAATAAAATTAAATGAACTAATCATGATAATTTAATACTTAAGATAACCACCAATGCATTTCAGTCATTGACAACACTAAAATAATAGTAATTGCAAGACTATTTGAAGCCTTGGGCATTTCCTCTTGAATATTATAGTTTAGTTTTGACATATGTTGAGTCCAGATTTAGGTTGGTAGATTGTGAGCAAAAGTATCTTGTAACTTGTCTTAGAAAGTTTATCTTTAAATTCAAGACTGCTACTAAGGTTCCTGCATAACAAGTTCAAGCTTTGGTTGTTTGATAGCAAGTCGATTGATTGAACAATTAAGTTTTTGATAGATCGAGATTATTTTGAATAAATCGAACTGCATGCTTTAGAAATGCAAATTCAGCACCTCCTGGTAATACTGTAGAAGGAACACAGGAAATGTTATAGTGGCTTTGCAAATTGAAATCAAGTAGCCTTGCTCTCGGGCAAAATTCTTGTGCAGGATTGTTAGCTTTATTTGAGAAAATCATAGCTACGAACAATTCATGAGCTGTGAATTAATTAACTAATCATTAAATTTTCTTTTATTAAAAAAATGAGCAACCAATTCTCTATTTTCCTATAATAAAAAACACCCAATTATGTTCAAATAGAATTAAGTAAATCAATCAAGATATTTTAATCCTAGGCTTGGCTCGTTTACCATCATATCGGTATCTACTATAGGCCTACCTCCAAAATCACAAACCTAGCCTAAATATACCTCTAACCCCCTTTCATCCTAACCTCACCCTGCACCAAATCTTGTGAAAAGAGAAAGTGCCATTGTGCGAGATCCCATTTTTATGGTTAAAAATAATAATTAAAAAAAAAAAACCAGTAGATAAGTTAATTATTTGTAGCCTTGCCCATTTCCTCTTGAAATATTATATTTTAAATATATGTATATATATGAGATATCAAAATTTGGATTGGAGACAGACACAAACATGATACATGACTAGCGCTATGCAACTGACAAAGTAGAAAAATTGAAACAAAAAACAGCATTTAGTTCTTGAATCTAACACTCCGGCTGGTTGCTACATTAATTCCAGAGGCTTCTCCACCATAAGGACCAATAGGTTTCTTGATCTCCTGCACCTGCCCTTTCCGACGATTCACTTTTTTCTTGTGTTGTTCCTGCGTATTTTACAAAAGAGAGAGATTACTTACTAAATACAAGAATAAAGTGATTTGTTACATTCAAGCAGTCTGTCATAATACCTTGTACTTCTTCCTAGGATTTTTGGTTTGATTCTTGCGGTTCCGAGTCAGCCCTCTGTTCTTCTCCATCTGCAGCAAGTTTGACAGAAAATATATAATGAGAGTTTGGAGACAAAGATTATGATCAAGATCTAACAAGCCGGTGAAAATGGGGGTGTGCTCACCTCATAAGTGATATAGCGTTTTCCATCAATGGGTTCAAGGGAAGATGGGACTACCGCTGAGGTCCTGCAGAAGCAGAACTGTTTTCAGAATACAATACTACCAGAACCACAGAAAATCTAAGTGTGTAGCAACAGCAATTAAAGATTTGACTGGCACTCATAAACCATAAAAATTGCAAGATAAATAAACAATAATAATATTAATAATCAAACATGCACACAAACATATGGACAGAAAAATCTATAAAACGTGAGAGTAAACTTTAACTATATACTACAGCACAAAGGGATTTGAAAAAGTTATTCTTCTTATTCATAGATGTAATACTAAATACAAATCCATAGAGGGAATCCAGAAACCTGACTATAACTATTAGGAGGTAGCAAAAAGTATATCATCTAATCACAGTGCAGAAACACACCTTGAATACATCTCAGCTTTGGCAGCAAGTTTTGCAGCTCGTCGTTGTTCAGCTTGTTTGTAATATTCATCTTCTGAATCTCCTGTATCACCATCCCCCATGTCAGCATCCCCATTGACCTCAAAATTGTCAACTTCATCCACAACATCATCCTCAGATTTGATTCCAGCTCCAGCCAACACTCGGAGTTCATGCTTCCTCCGCCTTTCTCCAATATCATCCCTTTTAGGCAAATCATCATCACCAGAAACCGCCTTCCATATAGATTGAATACAAATGTTATTTAAATAGAGATACTTTTAAACTTCTCAAGAAATCAACTAGCAATATGGTTTCCCTAAGTTGAGAATTTTTTCTTTTTCCTAGCTATTGGAATATTTCATCAGAAAGAAGAATCTATTATTCACACAACACATTCAAATGATTCTCCATCATATTACAACCTAAAATTTGATAGAACCAGAATCACGTACATAAATCAACTATTGAATCATCCACACAAAAATGTAGGACACTACTATAGTAGATAGATAGTAAAATACAATAAAGTTGTTGGGTTGCAATATGAAGGGCTATGAATGAACCAAGCCAAGCAACATGATGAAAATTCAGGATTGTAAAATTAATTGTATTTCGTACATGATTCGAGCTTGAAATCATTACCAAACTAGATTACATGTTGGAGCTTAATTCATTTTCTTGTTGAACAAACTTAAGCTTGTTCACGAGCTTACATGATTAACTTACTTTTTTTCCTATGACTAAAATATTTTATTCCTTCACCAACAAATTTAAAATAAAAATAAAAATAAAAAACTAATAAATTAATTATAGATGAAATTATATTATTTGAATTAATTAGATTGTTTTTTGTTTATGAAATTACAAAAGTTAGATTCACCAATACTGTATTGTTCAAATTATATATAATTTTATTATAAAATGAATTTTTTATATTATCAAGAAAATATAAATAATAATTTGATATCATATGAACTTATTTTACAAACTTACGCAATCCAATCTCAAGCCTATATAAGTATATTGTTATACATTTACACTTACAAACATATAATATTATACATAAGTCAAGCCTCATCCCCACAAGGTTGTTCACAAACACGTTATCATGTTTGAGCTTGGCTTGTTAATAGTCATAAATAGCTCAGTTCATTTACAGCCAGTAAGGCATAAATGACTTGACTGATGGTTGAGTCATTTGAGATATTAGGCAAAAAGAGTCAAATCTTATTTGAGTAAGACATTTATGGCAAAGCAGTGGTTTCCAAATTACAATGTACATTCCTGCTTTAAAATGGGGGAAGGAAATTTTAAATGTTGTAATTTGTAACCAATGGTAAAACTTAAAAGTTAAGGTACTGTTGAGAAGCCTTAAAACTTAAGAATGGAAAATAATTGTTGCAAAATGCACCAAATTAATTATTTTTTCCCATCAAAACATAAACCCTAAAGAAGCAAAAATGTATTATTAGACATGCACGGCACTCTACCCCCAACCTCATCCAACAGTTGAAAAGGACCCATGAAATGTCAGTAGCAATCTTCTTTTTTGGGGGATACCCAACATGGACAACCAAACATTGATGCTCATGTTCAAAATATTATATTAAATTTTTTTTTTTTTTAAATTAAAATAAAATAAAAACCAGCTGTCGTATTAAAAAGATTAATTATTTTTTCCCATCAAAACAAAAATCCTTCAGCAAAAATATATGTTTTGACATGCAGGGCACTCTACACCCAACATCATGCAACAGTTGAAAGGATCCATGAAATGTTGGTATCAATCTCCTTTTATGGGGATACCCAACATGGGCGACCAAACAATGATGCTCATGTTCAAAGTATTATATTAAATTAAAATTTTCAAAAAAAAAAAAAAAAGCTTTGAGTAGCCTTAGTACGCAGCTGGTGTATGAAAGAGATCAACTATATATATGTGATGGTTTTCTTTCACATTCAGGCTACAATTGATTGATGAAATTAATGTCCATATAAACTCACACATACAAAGAGGAGGTCCAATCAAGTTTTATACCTTGGCCTTATTTGTTTTAGCAGAAACAATTTGGGAAAGTTTACTTGTACTCAATGAACTTGGATGACCATTACTGAATCTAGTAGCCCCCACGTCTATAGCATCATCATCGAAATCATCATATGTCACAAGTCGTCTGTTCCATTCCAGCTTCAGTGAATTAGTACTCAAAATTTCAGAAAGAAGCCAACACTAGAGAGCTTAGGCAGAAACAGTACCCATTAACTGGCTTCAGACGTTTCTGGGCTTTATCAGACTTTGAAGCTCTGGAACTAAGGATACCCTCTTGTTTCAATCTTTCTTCGAGGGAAGCTCTTACTTTTAACATTTCCATGCTTTGTACACCGACTTGATCACTCTGCCATATTTTAACAGTTGCACATTAGCCAAATCGCAGCAACAAATATTTATGTTAAAAGAAAAGATATATGGGGACATGTCCTACATAAGGCCGAGTAGCATAAAAAGAACCATGTAGGAGACTTGAAATAGTTAGGATTTATCTTAGTTGTGTTGAATTGAATTAAAATAGAAAAATAAAAATTAAACATAACAAAAATGATTGATATCAGAAAAGAAACAGGAAAAGCATCAAACTTATAATATCAAATTTGTGATCACATCTCCATCAAGAATAATTCACCTGGCGTTTGCGTTTTCCTGCTTTGTTCTCAGTATCCTTCAAAGTTTCCACATTTTCCAACTCAGCTGTGTTATGAGCCTGCAGTATTAAAAGAAAACTAAGACATGAACTAAAAAGAGAATCACTTGAAAACAAAGCATGTATTACTAAGTTAAAGAAGTAAAAACAAGCATGTTTTATAGCGAAAAGACCTACCACTGTTGTTTCTTGGGTTTCAGCTGAAGGATAGGGCCCCTGATCTTTTGTAACAGAGTCACTTGACAATGTAGTATTCTCTCTACCCAACTTTACTACCATTTCAACCCCTTGATTGTTGTTCAGGAACTCCTCAAGTTCAGATGGAAGATTCCCATCAAGTTGTTTTGTCTGTTAGTGGAGCAAACATTAAAAAGAAGCAAGTTGTCAGGGAAACCAATCCACATCAGAAATAACTAACAGTATACCTCAATGACAGAACTGCTATAATCATCTATGTGCACAAAATGAGAAGAAAAATATGGGTAGAACACAGGTACTCATATGATCACAGAGGTTAAACATTGTCACATATAAAGCAATTTGATAAATGTAATACATAGAAAAATAATTCATCTTTTCCCAGTTGTTAACCAACTAGACCAGACCAATTTTTAATGATAAGCTTAGATCCTATCCACATCTTTTTAAAATTTACCAAAAATATATGGTGCATACCATATCAGATATGAAAGTACTTAGTTTTAACTTGTACAACCATCTATTGCAGCTATGTTGGCATTGCTTTTTTTTTTTTTAATTATATTCAGTTTTCATCAAAAGCAATAGATAGGCATACTTAGAGACAAAGGCCACCATTCAACAATTGTCCTCATCTGAAAAAAAAATACATATCTATATGAAAGTTTAAGAAGCAACGCCCATCTATATAGCATTGCAATAAATCCTAACAATGACAGATTAGCAAAATATTTTAAATATTCCATTATACCTGGACACTTATTTCAATTTTTTTCAAAGATTAATTAGTTTTAGATAGTGCATTATAATTTGGATCTTTCTAGCAGCACTAATAGCAGTTGACCTATCGGAGTGCCAGTCCATCAGAAACTTACACTTTTTAGTTATAATGAATGAAGTGAACCCCAGGACAAAGACATGTTACCCCTCCTTTTACTAAACCATTTTAAGTGGGCTGCTGGGTTCTTAAGGCATTCTCTGGCCCAACAAGTATTAGTTCTCTCAGCAAAGGAGGTGATCAAGCTCCTCCACTCCAGGTTGCAGAAATTACATAGATCACTCAAGGACTAAGTTATGAATGTAACTTCCAAAGGATTGACTATTATTCTAAACATGGTAAGACAGACAATAATAGTCACAGTGCACCAATTTAACTAATTTGAGAGGGGAACCTGATTCCTGAAAGAGAGGCAGAAATACAAAACATGTATAAAAATATTAATGTACCATCAATAGAGAAACATAAGCCACATTGCGTACACATTATTTAAGTACCAACTTTTTTAACAGATTAATACAAACAAATGATTGTTTTAGGACCACAACACTTATTGTTATAGAAATAACTACCTACTTATCACAAAATAATAATGTTAATTTAGCATTTTGATGGAGAAGAGAAGACCTTATCCAATAAGCTCTTGATCTCTACAAGGCGAGCTAGCACAGGATGATCACGAATGGGCTGCCCTTCAGACTTGAGAAGGAGATAGAAAGTTATAGCTTGGCAATACAAGAGCAAAAGAAGCTGCTTCATCTCCAAATAATGCACTCCTCCTTCCATCATGATTTCCTCCTTTTTAACCTTAAAACATCAAAACATTTACAACGCTGAATGCTAAGAAACCAATCAAAAGCATCTTTACATGTTATGACCTTTTGTGTGTGTGTGTGTGTGTGTGTGTGAGAGAGAGAGAGAGAGAGGGTGGGGGGGGGAGGAAGGGGGGAGAAAGAGAAACTGTAAATGAAAATTGGTGTGAGGACACTGGCAGGATGTACATGGTGAAGAGTAGGAACCACAAATATATGAACCCGGTTGGGACAACATAATGAGTCAGATCTACGGGCATTTAAACATTCAAACATTTTAAAATCTTTTGAAAGCTAAAAAAAATTCAAGGAGTATTACATATCAAAAAGAAACCTATAACCAACCCCCTGCAGATACCACAGATAAACATAGAACAAAACATAATATAAGCCCCTCAAAAAGGAAAAATTCAGAGATAAATCATTCATTTCTAGGTAGACTCCATCTAAATCATCCTTAATGAAGCGATGCACTTTATAACACTTAAAATAAACTAATCAACGAAGAAAATATAATACCATGCTTAGAAGTGGATCCACTTTTTTTTCAAGCTGTTCAATTGCATCATTCAGCTCCGACAGCAAGCCAACTAATTCTGGAGCAGAACTGTGGGATAAAAACGTTATTAACCAAGCACACAGAAGCAAAAGATATCACTGCTAATGATAAAAAATAATAATAATAAAAAAGAGAGACATTTATAGGAAGAAGCAGTGATTAAAGGCCTCCTCCAAAAAAATAAAACTCAGCAAAATAGCTTATGAACATATTTAAGCAGCAATAAGTGGATCAAGATCTAAATAATAGAAAATCTACAATTATCACAGTCAAGCATGTATTTGATATATACAACAACCTATGTAAGAAATTCAATGCCTTCGTAGCATAACAACCACATTATACATACATCCAATTAACAGTTAACAAGGCTCAAAATTGCAAACAACTTGGAGCAGGGGCATGATGAGGAGCTGAATAGAAACAGTCTAACAGAAGAGGATGCAGGCGGAAGATCTCTTAATAAACCACCACAAATACTAAACATCTTTAGATTTTGCAGCACCAGATGAGTTCACAGAACCAAGCCAAATGTAATATTATAACACATTGTTGGGGAAGCGAAGATAACGACTTAGGGAGCCACCAACTAAGTAGTTAATATAACATATAAGGACACCACTTATCCCGAAAGACTTAAGCCTGTGAGTTTGGGCCCAACTATGTTGTATTAATCACTCCATCTTGACATTCTTATTCAATGTGGAACTTCACTCCCACGTGTATTCCCAACACACATTCTATTAAATGTAGGTTCCACCTCTAAAAGGTGGATGGAACACCTTTTTTTTACATGTCCTATTTTACTACTTCTATTGGCATTATTTTTCTACCTTTTTTGTTCCCTTAACTTGAATCAACTTATTCTTTCTCACCGGTGCATTGTGCTGTCTTTTGAATAACCAAACCATCTCAAGAAAACCTCCCTCACCTTTTCATTAATATGGGCCAACCCTATCTTTAAAGGGGATTTCCTCACTTTGAATCTTATCTTTTCATGTACTTCCACTTATCCAAGCTACAAAGATCTATTACTCTAAAGAAATTGTCAACTTAACTATCTCTTTTTTTTTTTTTTTTTTTTTTTGATAGGTAATAAAAGTTTTATTGATAGCAAAAGTGCAATGTGTTTACAATTGTCAACCCAACTATCTCAACACCTTCAGTTTCACTTACATATAGTGAATAATGGTTGCCCACTTGACATCAAGCAACAATTGCTATAATTCAACGGCATTTCAAATCACCTTTTGAAAACTTCATTGCAAGTACAAGGCCCACTAATAAATCCCCTAGACACCCTTATTTTCATTCTTAGAAAACCCATCCCCTTCCCTACCCCTCAAAAATATATTCAATTTCTTCCTATAGTTGAACCAAGATTTTTTCTATAGATAATATAATTGCAAGCATAATTTTTCCACAAAATTTGGAGCTATGAAAGCATAAGAAAAGGGGAACCTCCCTAGTTGAAGGAAGCAAAATAATACTGCAGACCCATCTGCAAATATTCCTGTGGCATGTCCTATGTTGTTAATTTGAAGAAAGAAGAATGGATAAGCCAATCTGGTTACTCCATCATGTTGAAAGACATGATGAATCTATTGTGCATCTTGTATTAGTTCCCTCCTTCATCAGATTTCTACAAATTCTTATTCAATCTTTGGCTTTCTCTAAGATAGCCAGATTAGCTCAACAAGATAAATTTCTAAGTAAAAGCACCCCACACTAGATTTCATCTCTAATCATAATCTTATTACATTTCTAACACCACCACCTGTTTGAGCTCTGGAATGGCTATAACTTATGAAGCTACAAAACCTTTCTCCTTATCATTTTCTTCTGAGTATTACATTTCAGCCCTGATCAAAAAGAGTCAGCTCAAAAATATAACACACGAACAAGTGCAGAAATATAAGAACTACATAAACAAAAATTGAAAAACCTTACCTATATAAAACATCCATTTGTTCCTCCTTTGATAGAGCACTCAAATCTTTCTTAACCTCCTCATAAGCTGCTCCCGTGTCATCAAAGGCTTCTTTGATCCCTGGATATTTTTTTCTGCCTTTTCTTTTGGCTGACATTTCCTGTACAAGCAGCAATATTGGGCTATGTGTCATTCAAAAGAATTAATAGTCCACACACCCCTTTAAAAGTAACAAACAATAAAATATGGATAAGACATGTACAATGGTAACATATTGGTGTTATACGTGCAGAGGGAGTGAACAATCTGTGGATCAATTATTGCTTCATTGTCCTATAGCTTCTGAATTGTGGTGTATCATGTATGGTATTCAGGTTCATGGAGTTTCTTGGGTGATGCCAAAGTCAGTTGTGGATTTGATAGCCTCTTAACAAGGTCATTTTCGTAGACATTGGGAAACTGTTATTTGGAGAGCCATTCCTCATTGCTTGAAGTGGTGAATTCGGAGGAAGCAGAATGCTCAGTGTTTTGAGGACAGTGAAAGATATTTGCCTGATATTAAGCTGTTTTTCTTTAAATGCTGTTTGAGCGGATGTTAGTTGTGGGTTCTCCTTCTTTCTTTATGTTCATTATATGATTTTGTTGATCATTGTAATCTGTTAGATTGATTGTATTGCTCCCTTTGTATACTTCTTGTATACTTGGGTATTTGTTTTCTATCAATAAAATTTACTTATTAAAAAAACACAAAAGAGGATAACCCAAGCTTGAAAGTAAAGACCAAAGGTTTAACTTACTTATCTCTTTACTTCCTATTTTCATTAACAAGGAGAGAATATTGAACCCTCACCTCTAGAGTTAATTCCTTATCACTCGGATCACTACAATCTTCAATCACATCAAGGCCAAAGTCTTCAATTGTATAAGATTCTGCTTTTTGCATCTGTAGTTTCTTAACCGCTTCCTCCTCCTTCAAAGGTCCATCATCATCACTTGATTGTGCCTTCATCAGAAACAAAAAGGTTAGAGCAACTACAAAGACAACCTCAATTATATACATATGATTGCATTAAATAATTAGTTTGCGAACAAGATAGTTTCCATAGTGGCAGTAAGTGATTGTTGCTGGAAAATATATATATATATATATATATATTAAATACAAAGGGGAAAAAAGTGAGAAGGGATGTGGAGCATGATTGGACAAATAGCAAATAATATTCAAATCATCACCTCGTAATCAGCATTATCACCATGATAATATTCCTTCTTTTTTCCACCCCATAGAGACTCTTGTTCTTCCTCATCTTCTTCATCATCTTCAAGCATAGCATCTTCGACTCCACCAAATTTTTCCCGTAAATATTTCTGTGTCCTAGCCACTACAGACAATATGCACAATTAATCATACAAAACGTTACTCCAATTGTTGTAAGAACCAAAGGGAATAACAATTGAGAGTTTTTTACGTAAGAAAATATGTAGAGAACGATTTAGAACCCATCCCCCCTCCCCCCCAAAAAAAGAGAGATTCTCATCAGAGTCCATTCTATCATTTCAGCCAAAGGAATACCAAGTGATGAACCTAGTACTACCTAAGGTCACTTATAAGTGCCCCATAATAATTCCAAAATAGACTAATACCAATTGGCCAACTTGAAAACACGCTCAATTACACTTCGGAGATATGTAACCCAGGTGCAGGTGTAAAATTGCAGAATATGCATGTGTAGGATGTATGATTACTTTTTCTTAATGAATTAATTTACTTGTCCCCAAAAAAAAAAAAAAAAGTTATAGGAATATGCATGAAACAAAATGACATAGAGAGTTGGGTTGGTTTACAATAGCATTGATTTACTACAACGCTCATTCTTTTATTACTAATTTGTGTTTTGCAGTTTGCAACACTCAAACTTTTGTTTAATATTTATTATATACATCTACATCAATATTACAGGCTCTTGTACGGAAGAATGGTATTTTATTTAGCTAACAAAATCTTATACAAATGTAGGTGATTCTTTTTTTTTTTTTTTTTTTTTTTTGGAGGGGTGCTGTTAAGCAAGAATTTCCTCTAATTCAACTTCACATTTTCTCAATTAGAGCATCTTTATTTATGTAGATGCAGTTATGCAGTTGTTTTTTATCAAAAAAAGAAAACAAAAAACAAAACAAACAGCTTGAGATATACTTTCAAAGTACAAAACTGATTAAATGCAATGCAAGAAATTGCAAACAAATTTCCTTACTTTTTGCAATATCTCCAGTTTCATCATCTTCATCCTCGTCATCATTCATACCCTGTAAGCAACATTAGGATTGCCAAGTGGGAAAGAACAAAGATACAAACAAAAATCACACTGCTTGCTACATGCATATGCTCAATCAAAAAAACTTACAAAATAAGAATTCTGCCTTAGCATGTTTGTTTCAGTTATGCAGAAGAGATCTATAATGTTTTTTTTTTTTTTTGATAGGTAAAAATTATATAGAAGAGATTTGCATAGTTTTCACATATAGAAGGCTCTCTTAAAGTTCACAATTTTTTTTAGCATTCTTTTCCAAGATCTTTTAAATGTTTAAAACAGTTATATGCTTTCACAAAACTAAAAAAAATGTAACTTTAATCCTAATTCACACATGACAAGCATTTTTATTCAACTAAAGGTTTAATATATATATATATATATATATATATATAAGTAACAACATTTAATTGGAAAAGAAAAAAAACTAAATTAAATGCTACATTATTCTCAACTAGAAGAATCTATTTTAAAATTTCAAAGCAACTATTACAACTTGACATAAAAGGGGGAAAAACCTTGAGATCAAAGACAGGTATCTCATCATCTGAGTCCACAATATCACCGTTCACATCCAGCGGGATAATATCCCTCTGCTTATGAACTGCAAACACAAATAAACATTAGAAAACCCATCAATTTTTCCCAAAAACTAAAACAATAGTACAAATACAAAATAAGTTTGTCACGGACTCCATAACATTGAAACAGTAAGCAACAGAAAAACAATAAATCAGAGAGCTTAAAAAAAAGAGCATCAAGCTCAATGTACCAACATGGTCTCAGTCACATTGAAAAAATATAGGCCAAAATAAATTGTTTCTCTAAACTTTAACCCTTGAGCAATTTTAGTTCTTGAATTTTAAAGAGTTCACATTTAGTCCCCAACAAACTGAAAGTGATCGCTTTTAGTCCCCAACAAACTAAAAGTAATGGCTTTTAATCCCTAAGAAGTTAAAAGTAATCAATTTTAGTCCATATCAAACTTAAACCGATGGCTTTTAGTCCTTAAAAAACATAGAGTGATTAAAAGTAGTCCTTGAAAACATAGAGTGATCGCTTTTAGTCCTTAAAAAGACATAAATTAATCAATTTTAGTTCCTATGAAGTGAGGGTGTATCATTTTTAGTTTGGCCAGGGACTAAATGCAATCACTTTAAACTTCAGATACTAAAATTGCTCGTGAACTAAGCTTCACAGTGTGTTTAAGCTGAAAATATAAAAGAAAATACTAACTGCACAAAATATTCAAAACTCATCAACTTTTTTTGTCTATTTCACAACTAAGAATACTACCAATACAAAAATAAAAATAAGTGAATCATCGATTCCACAACATCCAAATTGTGAGCAGCAGCACAAAAAAAAATGAATACAGATTCTCAAATTCCATCTCCAAGTTCAAGTCTTTGTTTAATAATTACACAAAGAATTGGAAAAAAAGGAAACAGAGAATGAGCTTTGCTTACAGGCATCAATTTCATCGTCCATGTCATCGGAGGCAACACCACGATTGCGTGAAAACCTCTTAGGGTTTATGACCTTTCCTCTCTTACCCATTGCTACAAAGATTCAAAGAAGAAAAATTAATAAAATAAAATTAACAAAACCCCTATATCATAAATTCGTAGTTCCATTTATTTACATAGCTTAAAGGGGTTATTAAAAACAAGGCAATATGAATAGAAGAAAGGTATTACCTGAAGTGAAAGGTGGCGCAGAGAGTGAGAGAGAGTTTTATGGTTTGAAATAACAGAGTTCGTCGGAAGCAAAGGATGAAAGGAGATTGGTAATGTGTAGAGCGGTGGCTGTGGGTGGTGGTGGTGGTGATTTTCCGAATGAAGGAGAGACTGTGCGGCGCGCGGAGGGTAGGAAACAAATGAAAGCAGAGGAAGAGAGGGGGGGAGGGGCTTAAGTTAATACATGAAAAACCAAAAAATAAAAATAAAAAGTGTTTAAAGACCTGGACAATTGGTCGGTTTGGCCGGGTTCGGATTCAGGTTCGACCCAAGTCAGTGGAAGCCTATCACCTGCAATTAGGTCTAGGTCATATGCAATCCCTGCAATATGCCAGCTGGTCCAATGACATGGTGCCAAATAATTAAATAAGACACATCATCATCATAACCAATTACCATCCTTTAATTATAGAGTAAAATATTATTTTAGTTTTTAAATTTTATTAAAAATTTATTTTTTATCCCTAAATTTTAAAAAATTCTTTTTATTCATCCTAAAATTTTGTAAATAGTTTTTTTTTCTAATTTTAAAGAGTTTTTTAAGAGATAAAAATATAGATGAAAAAAACTTCTTTCAATATTTTAATGATAATTTTTTTCTTTTTTTTAAAAATTTTGAAGATATTAGTAAAATATTTTCAATAGTATAGGAACCAAAAACAAACTTTTCAATAGTTTACAAAAGAAAAAATAAATTTCTTAAAGTTTAAGGAGGAAAAACAAATTTTTTGTATTTTACCTTAAATTATATATTTCTCAAATTTTGATTCTATTACTGATTTTGCAATTAGAAAATTTATTCAAGCCACTATGGCTCACTTTTGTAAACATACACCAACTAGTGTCTAACAGACCTACTTTATGTACTTTACTTTTAAATATTAAATAAATTCGCCCTTTTCACCATACACACACACACAAAAAAAGAGAGAGAGAGAAAGAGTTGGATTAAGACAAGGTAAATGGAAGATGGAAAATTGGTTGGACCAAATGGGTTGATACACCAACAAATAAAAGTAGAAAACTCTAATATTTGGAATCGGTACAAATAGAGGATGATGGAAGAAGAGAACTTACTTGATTGACATGGATCTTTGTTTCCAAAATCTCCTTAACTTCTCTTCTTCTTCAGTTTCTCCTTTGGTGGCTGCAAGCTTGGTAGTGAGGAGAAAGTCATGAATGTATTCTAGGTTTGAAACATCAGCTACAGTTCATTTGGCTAGAGGATGTAAAAGTGAGAGGATAAAAAATGATGAATGGATAATTTTTTTTTTTTTTAAATTTTCCCATATATTGTTTGGTTCAAAAGGTGGAAAATTAAAGTGATGAAAAACTCTTTGTTTGGTTGAAAAGAAAAATGTAAATTGTATAAATTTACTTTAATGTTCTTAGTAGATTTTTTTTTAATGAAAAAATATATATTATTAGAAAAAAATAAAAACCAAATAGTCAAGGTAAAAAGAATAAAACCACATGTGTAACTTAAGATTGATATATATATATATATATATATATATATATATATTATGTAGTTTATTACAATGATTAAAAACGAGTTTTTTTTTTTTAATTATCTTTTATGGGTAGAGATTAGGGAACTTCGTTTGGACATTGTGGATATTCATAGGAAAGAGTGAAAAGGACATTATAGTTATAGATAAATTGTTAGTGGTTAAATAGGGTTGGGATACATATGATTAGTGAAAATGAAATTTTTGCACGATTATCCAATGTTTTCTTTTTCTTTGAGATGATTGGCGAATCGGTGGAAGTAAAATGAAATTATATATTCAAGTTTTCAACCTCAGGTGATGTGTATGTGTATATACAATAGCAAAATAATTTCATGCACTTCCTTTTTCTTTTGTTTTGTACCATGTGAGGTAAAACTAATGGCAGCATCCACAACAGTGAAGCCAAATTTTTAGATTTTTAGCACCATAAAAAGTCACTTTATCTATTTTACCTTCTCACATCCAACAGTTTTGATTTTATTTTAGTTTTTAACACAATAAAATAATATAAACATTACAATAAAATAATATTTCATTCATCTACCAAAACACAACCGCATCCACCCATATAAATCATTGCACAGAGACATGGAGAGATGAAAAGTAGTGTGAACGCAGAGACAAGGAAAGAGGAAAAGTAGTGTGAACAAATAAGAAAAGTAGCGTGAATACAAAATAAAAAAAATAAAAAAATAAAAATTTACCTTTCAGCTACCATGCACAGCCAAAAATAGTTGTGCACCGTAGCTGTGGAGCCAAAAAATATTGATTTGGCTCCACTATTGCAGGGTACATTTTGAGTTTTAGTGGTGCTAAAAATAACTATATAGCTATTTAGCACCACTATTGCTAGTGCTCTCATCTACAGCAGTAGAGCCAAATTTTTAGCTTTTTAGCATCATAAAAAGTCATTTTATCTATTTTACTTTCTCACATCCAATAGCAATGGTTTTATTTTAGCTTTTAACACAAAAAAATAATATAAATACTACAGTAAAGTAATATTTCATTCAACCACCAAAACACAACCACATCCACCCATAGAAATCACTGCACATAGACACAAAAAGAGAAAAAGTAGTGTGAATGCAAAATGAAATGCCAAAGAAATAATAAAAAATAAGAAAAGTAGTGTGAATGCAAAAAAAAAAATAAAAAAATAAAAAAAAATTACCTTTTAGCTACCGTGCACAGCCAAAAATAGTTGTGCACTGTAGCTGTGGAGCCAAAAAATATAACTTTGGCTCCACTATTGCAAGGTACATCTTGAGTTTTAGTGGTGCTAAAAATAGCTATATAGCTATTTAGCACCACTATTGCTAGTGCTTTTAGAGCATCTCCAACCGATTTTGTCATCCCATCGTATTTTACCACCTCAAAAAGTTTTTTTATCAATTATACCATACATTTTACAATACACTCAACATCCCATACATTATTTTTTCATACTACATATTAAAATAATATAAATTACACAATAAAATAATATAAAAAATCTCTCTCTCTCTTCTCTCTTCATCTCTGTTCTCCGTTTCTCTGTTTTTCCCTCTCTCATCCACCCACCACCAACCCAAACCCAAAACAACCACCCAACAATACACGCCTGTAACTTGAAAAAAGTCTTGATTTTTTTTTTCTTCACTGCCAATTCAGCCATACTCAAAAAGAAAGAAAGAGCAGATATAAAATTCAGCCACCATCCATATCAAACCCATACCCAATTTAGCCATATCCACCTCTTCCTTTAGGCATCGGTCACAACAGGGAAAAAAAAAACACACACACACAGAACCCAGACCCCACTTTGGTGGCGCTTTTTGACACCAGACTCTCCACTTCAGCGCCTGCAAACTCGCATTCATCGCTTTCCTCCTATTCACCATGTTCATCATCACGCTATCCAACGGCATCATCACGGAGAGATCAGCTCATGTCGCTCCGAGTACCGACAATTTGCACGGACTCAATGACAGTGACAGACCGAAATCCACGACATCTAGTTTTTGGACCTTGCATCGGAGACGGACCGAAAGTGTTATAGAGAAGAGGGAGAAAGAGAGGAAAGTGACAGAGAGAGACAAAGAAAGAGATAAGAGATGAGAGAGAAAAAAGGTGGAATAAAATATTAATATTATTTTTGGAATAGTGCTACAGTGCCATCTTACATGTAAGATGGCAGTATAACACTATGCCAAAAAAATTTATACTTTCCCACTTTTAACCTTCCAGTTGTTGAGCACATTTTGGGCCTTGTTAATAGGTGTCTTTAAATATTTGTTAATAAATTATTTTAGAAAATTTTGATATTACTTTTATAAAAAAATCAAAAAATATAAAAAAAAATTAATTACTTTTTTTCTTTCTTATAAATTTTTTATCAAAGTAGGACTATTCCCTAAAAGAAATGCCTTAAGTTTACAAAATCCTAAAGAATAGTGGGTTGTTTCATACATTAATAATGTAATCCAATAACAAATTGATATATGTGTAAGTTGGTGCATAAATCGGTGTATGAAAAAAAAAATTCAATTTCCGCACAAAAAATTATTATTATATATAATAAAAAAAAGTACTTAACTCTCTTATACAGTATTTATTGTGAATTTCACCATGAATTAAATAAGTGCACCAGAACCTGTGGACTAGAACGTGAGAGGACGCAGAGGAGTGAGTATGAATATTTAATAATTACTCATCTCCCGCACAGGAGAGGAAAGAAAATCTATCATCACTTGTTCCATAAGAATTCTGTTCCCGAGAGAATCATTGAGAACTTCAATCAATTTTAAAGAGCAAATGAGTAAGAATAATTCCATACTGTGTGGTCAATGTGAAAGCACAAACACAAAAAGAGAGAAAAAAAGAAGTAAAAAACTGAAAAAAAAAAAAATATATATATATATATATATATACATATATTGAAAGAGATTGATGGACTTCTTGTTTGGTGTTGGAATTCCGGGCACTTTGAATGGGGAAAGAGGTAGGATTCGTAGGAAGCTTCTAACCTAGTGGATGACTGACTGAGTCTGTGGGCTGCTATGATGCATCTGATCTGGTTGCTTCTTAAGGTAAAGCCGCGCCGCAATACTCCATTTTCATCTTCCTAAACTTCATTTCCATCAAAAAAAAAATTTCCTTATTCTGATCTTTTTCACTTACTCTGTTTTCAGCATGGGGAAGCAACTCTCAGTGATAATATGGCTAATTGTATTCCAACTCCTTTTTTCAACTGGGTATGGCGACTATGGTCGTACACCCACTGGGACTAGAAGTTCTTCTGGTGGATTCAATTCGGAGGAGGCTAGTCGAGATGCTTATGCGGCCCTAAAAAGTAATCGTTTCCCTGATTCATCAGCTCTTAGAAGATCTGATAGAGCGGATGTGGATGTGGATTCAAATTCAATCCTGGAGTTCAATGAGCCTGTTGGTCTACAAGCGGAAGCCCAAGATGGTGGGGTGATGATGCTGCCAAACTTTAATGGTGAAAGGGATGATGAAAATAGTGAGGTATATGTTAAAGTTCGAAGGATAAGGTTCTCAAGCGGTGCCCAAGATGTAGTTAGTTACGGAATATTGTCAAGTCTGTTGGCTGTTTCACACTCTGAAGTTCCTGGCTTGGAAAGCGGAAGCCGAAGGTTATCATTATCAAGTGGTGCCCTCGATGTAGTTGCTTACGGAATATGGTCAAGTCTGTGGGCTGTTACAGACTCTGAAGTTCCTGACTTGGAAAGAGGAAGGCCAAGGTGGTCAACCCCAGGAGCTGGTACATCCTCTCAAGTAGAGAAAAGGTCGAATCAGAGGCTTATTGAATTAGGTTTTGCAATTCTTCTCGGATCAATTACTGCTATTGTTTCCATCGATGTTGGTGAGATATCATCTCTAAACAGATTTATATTGAATTGTGTATTGGTTATAAGCATAGTGGCTTTTGTTTCTCTCACGGCAGCCTTCATGACTCTCTCATCAACTCCTTCTACTGATACTCATACAACCCACACTGCTAACACAATTTTGGCCAGGCTAGGATTCGCTGCTAGTGCTTTTGGGTTCATATTAGTGATAGCTATGGGCCTCCCAGACAAACTGCTTTAGGTCATCGTCCTGGCTTTAATTGCTCTAGTGTTCATATTTGTCAAAACTTGTTTGTATTTAATTAGGTATATATGTATTGTGTTGACACAAGTAAATGTTTATTTTTGTTTTTTGAAATGTTAAGGGACACTTAGAGGCTATATCATGTGTATATGCTTTTCCTTTCATGTATGGTTTTAAAGAATGTGCTCTCATAACTTGGCTTTGGTTCTGTAAAATCATCCGGTGGAGCAGGATATAAAGATGTTAAGTATATGTGGTTGTTGATTAAGTGCTCCTCCATACACTTGCCGCTTCTATTAAGCTCTGCATGATATGTATCTATGGATGCACTTGTTCTTTAATGCCTGGCGTAGATTCTAGACTGCCAACTAAGAGAATGTTTTATCATATTCAATTTGGCTGGTTCCGCATTATCTAAAGATATTCAGTATTTGTGGTTGTTGATAAAGAGCTCCTCCATCCGCGTCAACTTTCTGTTTCTATTGAGCTCCTCATCATGCCTTCAACTCAATACTGTTCACAATTTTTAGCCCTGTTAAGTGTTCATAGGAGGTGTTTACCTATGTGGTTGTTTTGTTATGAAGGCATTGAATCTCTTACATAGGTTGGTTAGATATAAGTATTATTTTGATTCGAATCTACTTATTACTGCTTCATATATGCTCATAAGTTATTTTGCTGGGTTTCCTTTTTGAAAAATCACCATATATAAAATTGGTAATAGTTCATTACAGAATGTGGTTGACCTTTTTGGTTAAATCGGGTTGGGCTGCCTCTTGCGGTACTGGGCCCAAATATTCTGAGTAAGGGAGTTGAGACCAGTCCAACTGCAACTCAATTTGGTCCGGCTTATGCGCAAACTATGCCTCGTTTGCCAGGAGCACGCTTACGGCGAGCAGAATTATTTCAAATGAGTTGTGACAGACAGATATGATAATAATACGATAAAATAATTTACTTTGACATCTTTATTAAGGTAAACAGATAATAATTATTTAGGAAAAGATAATCATAGTTTAACAACAATTATTTTATAAGAAGAGTAAGGGAACCATGGGTGGTATGTGGATTGATTGAAAGAGGGAAAGAAATTAGATTAAATCTGATCCGCAGAACCAAAACCAAAGAGGGAAGAACGCCTCTTCTCAAAGTGAATAATCTCCCAAGAAGATCTTGTTGTGGAAATTAATTACTTTGAGGGAAGCGGACCTGAATGGTTGGTGCACAAAAGAACCCTTTGTTTCCGGCAAAGAGTAGGACTTTGAGAGGGAGAGAGGAAATCAACCTATTGGTGCATGCCTGCCGCTCTAACTCTCTATCTTTTTCCTTTCTTCTCTTCTAAAATACCCCTTTCTTATCTTCTTTTTTTTACTGCTTCTTTTTATTAATACTTTTTTTCTGTTTCCTTATTTTCAAATTCCTAATACTGTAGTGCCCCCTCCCCCTATACATGGCAAGGGCCCCTTTATAGTACCTGTTGTGACCAAATTTTACTATTTTGGCCCTCAACAACCTTTGTCTGGTCTGGATGTACTTGCCGATCACCATTGGTTCGTCTGTATGCCACTCCTATAGCTAGACAAAAAAAAAAAACTATTTTGTTTGTTTGTTTGCCATGACAACCTTTCCTACTATGGTCTGGGTGCCTTCTCCCTCCCTATCCCTCATGGCATGCACCTAGTGGTTCCAACTCAATTTTGCTTCTTTTGGGTGGTATGACATCCCAGCAAAACACTTCCCCAAAAGAGCCCGAGCAGGAACCCCAAAATAGGTCTTTCCTCTCTCCCCTCCGCTAAACCATACCCTCTTACCTCTGATCCATGACCTCACCGTGTCCTGTATTGGCTGGGTACAGGCTAGTGAGGTCTGGGCCTTGCGTGTGCCTCTTTTCTATATATGTCCAAAATTTGCCTGCTGCTCATGCGTTTGCCGTGGTTAGCCTGCACAGTCTGCCATCTGTTTTTTACTGTTTTCTGGTTCCCCTTTCCTTTATGGCTTGCCCTACCTAGGGACTGGGCCTTGCTTGACGATGGGTTTTGCTTTCCTTCAGCCCACCCTTTTTCCTACTATCATCTCCTACCATACCACTCTATTATTCCTAATGCAAAACTATTTGCCTCAATCCTGCTGGGCCTTTTCGGGCCTGCCGTTTATTCTTCTCCCAATGGCTCCATACGGCCATTGGTTCTTTTATTACATCATTGGCGGCCTCCTGTGTCCCATTTGTTTTCCTTTGGGCATCCCGGGCCCATTTGCTTTCCTTAGGTTTCCTTAGCCATTTTCTTAACTTTGCATTCGCATGGGTTTTTACTGAATTCTTTGGGCTTCCTCGGCCCAATTACATTATCCCTCATCCTTGGGGTTCACAGGTTTGCCATCAACACCTTACTTTCTTTGCTTTCATTATTTTGGGCCTACCGTGGCCCATTCTCACTTTTCTACATCATATACTGCTCATGGTTTGTTTTTCCTCTCTTTCCGGACTTCTTTAGGCCTATTTACCTCCTTAAGGCCCATTTGTTTATCTCATGGGCCTATGATCCATTATTCCTGGTGCTTGGGCTTAATGGACTTTCTATCTATTTGCCAACTCTTTTCTGTCCGTGTGCTGGGCTTCTCCCTTCCACTTGGGCTACCAAAATGGCCATCAACATTTAGCCCCCTGAACATATGAAGCGTTCCTGCGGTTCATATGTGAATAAAAGACTTCCTTGCCCTTTCTGTCTTTCCATCCTTTTTTCCTTCGCGGGCTTTTTGAATAATGGTCTTTACCTTGCACATATATATATATATTTCTATTGTGAACAGTGTTGTCTCTTCGAATTTTCTAGTTTGGTAGTTATTTTGAAACACAACCGCTGTTTCATTAATTTCATCCTCTTTTTAATGGCTGACCCATAGCCTCCTTTCGTGCCGGCATTAATGACATGGGTATTTAAAAGGGAGTCGCTTTGTAATCCAAACACAAACTCCTTCTTCCTTCCCAAAACTCTCTTTTTTTTTTCCCTTTCTTCTCCACTTCCTCTTCCTCTTCCTCAAACACCCCCATCCGTTTTCTTCGATCAAATTCCTGTACAATGACGTCGGCAAAAAGCCAAAGCTCCTCCCACCGTAAAGGAAAACAGGTTATCTCTGCACCTCCCACCACACATGACGTAGGCGAGGTGGCCGTGTATTTCGAGTCAGACCATTCCGACAAGGAAGAAGCACAGCGGCGTTCCCCGGACAGTGAGTGCGTTCCACTTATTGATCCCTGGTACGATATTCATCCCCATTTCCTAAAGATTCCTGGCGATTATGTGCCGCCGTCACCAGGCCATGTGTGGCTCACTCTTTGCCAGCAAAATACATACATTTCTTGGGCCTCGTTGGTCTCTTCAATCCCCGATCTTGTCATTCGCCAAGGCACATCACTCCCCGTGCCTATCCATTTCGAGTTTGGATCGGGCACCACCTTGGGTTGGAGAGAGTGGGTGGATAGTGAGCTATCCGACACCAGTTTCATGGGGTTGTTACAACGAGCCAGTGTTTTGAAGGTTATCATTTCATCCCACTATTTATCCAACTTTCGGGACCTTTTCAATGTCCATCACTTGGTTCGCCGGTGGTGTACCACCACCCATACCTTCTTCTTCTCCTGTGGTGAAGTCACCGTGACCTTAGAAGATGTAGCCAACCAGTTGCTCTTCCCCATCCTTGGCGACGTTGATCCTGCCACCTTAGAGCTTTCTCCAGAGGAAGAGGCCGTGGAGGGTGAGTTAAAGAAAAGGATGAGCGGGAATGCCAAGTTGTCTTATTGGGTTAGTTCTTCTTCTAAATTCTTTGTGTCTGCCCGGCGTGCAACCTTTGTTGTGTTTTGGCTTTACAAGTTTGTTTTTGGGTCCCACCCCCATTATGCTGTGAAGCATTTATATTTCCGTTTAGCCATCAAGATTTCTGCTGGGGTTAGTCTGCCATTGGCTCCTATGTTCTTGGGGCATTTGTATGTTCAATTAGACATCCTGCGAAGCGATGAGAGCCAGGCAGGCTCCTATCACATAGTCACCTCTTCCGTTCATAGTACTATTTTGCAACACCTGCTGTACGAGCGTTGTGCTAAACATTTGTTAAAGTGTAGACCCTCTCGCTTCGCTAAAGATAAGTATCAGTAGTTTCCACAAGCCATTACTGATTTTTGTGGCAGATTTGAGTCAATCTTTCCATTGGCCTTTCGCTGGGTTGGCTTAAAGCCAATTGAACATTCTACTATTGAATCCTTTGATCAAGGTGTCGGATTTTCTTAGAGAGCTTACAGAAAATTGGGTACCGCTTATACATGTGTAGATTCTGCTATGGGTTTATTCGTTAACACCGCTGGGACTACCACTCCCTTGACCGATTTTGACGAGATTGGGATTACTTACTTGGCGGCCACCAATGCTGGGTGGCTGCCTTATTAGGCCGACGAAGGAATAAGGTTTGTTCATTATCTTGCCAACCTGGTGAGGAGGCAGTTCGGACTAGACCAAGACATTCCTGATGCCATTTCTTTTCTTATGGAGTTCCCTACTTCTGTCCGACCCTTTTACGGCCCACTGCTTTGAATTTTGGAGTCAGTGTTTTACTGTAGTTACCGTTCCGGGCTCACTGAGGGAAGGTCTTTGTACCCCTGTCATGCATGGATATTGGCAGGCCGTGATGACTTCATTTGAAAAAGAGTTAATGGGTAGTCGTGGTTTCTCCCTCGTTCCTCCTGATGGGTTTAGCGCAATTATCTCGGCTAATCCTCGGTTGCTCTTACCTTCCAATTCTATATTAGCATACGCCAAGAAGCAAAGTTAGTCTACTATCTTTGAGTGGGACGAGGAGAAAAGAGGGTGGCATTGGCACGCTGGTGATTATCCTTCAGGTTGGGAGAAGAAAGTTAAAGTGACGAATATTTCTGTGGCGAGTAAGAAGGGTCCTGCCAAACTTAAGTCTGTAAGCAAGTCCAAACCTGCTACTTCATGACCATCTACAAATGTTCCCCCTTCTAGCAGAACACGAGGTAGCAAGAGAAAGACAACCCCTCACCCTGCGTTTGCTACCGAGAGGAGAGTAAGTTACCTCTAATTCTGCTTTGTCTTTTATATACTTTTGACTTTCCTGTAGCTAATCCTGACATGTGTGCTGACTTTTCCCTTTAACATTATCTCTTGTTCTCTTTTTCCTTTGCAGTCTAAGCATAATGAGGATGCATTAGTCACCCGCCCCATTTTGCTTGATGAACTTGAGTTTGACGTACATCTCTTTTCTTTTCTTCTTCCTCCTCTTTTTTTCTTTGCACGTGTTTCATCTGCCGTATACTTTTGTTTGATTCATCTGCTTAAGAGTTCCCTTGATCTTCATATCCTTTTCTTTTCGTCTTCTAGGATGAGCCCGAGCCTCTTTCTATATACCATCCCACGGTCGAAGAGCTTTCTGCCTCCATAGGTGCACCCATGGGAGGCTTCTTTGATGGGGCTGACGTAGTATTTACAACACTTGCCACTTCTGCTGCTGCACCCGGAGTTCCTGTTGAGGCTACTACCCTTCCTACTGAGCCAGTACCTATAGACGAGGGTACTCATACTAGGAAGGTTAGTGAGACCATTCTTGTTCCTGTCGAGACACTTACTCCCTAGGAGGTGGCCATTCCTCCTGCCACTGTTCATACTGAGGCTGCTTCTCCTGTCACACCTCTTGTCGTCTCCACCAATGACCCCTTTACAGTTCTATCTCAAGCTGTGAAGGACGGTTTTTCACTGGTAGTTACCCCTTCTTCCATTCCCAGCTTTGCCACACATGGACCTAATGTGGACTTGTCCTCCGAGGGGTCTGAGGACGTCCTTAAGGACCCAGACGATCAACCTGTCTTGAAGAAGAGGATTTCTGATTCTGACGACAAGGAGAGTGTTCCCCCCAAGACCAAATTCATGGGCATGTGCCTTTATCCCTTTCCCCCTTTTTTTTTGTTTTTGCCAAGTTCATTCTTTGCCCTTTTTTTTTTTGTCACCTCTTCCTTACACGTATGTACTTGCATCTCGCCTTTGCTGCAATCTCCCTTTATTTGTATGATAATTTCTGTGCTTTGCAGAGACTTTTGAGGGGCCAGGGGCTGCAGTAGATGTAGGTATGCCTTCAGCCGCTGCTCTTGCCACACCCATAGCTCCCGTTTCTGCCATTCCCACAACACCCGTTTCTACCGTACCTTCTGTACCTGTTTCTTCCGTTCCCACAGCCCCCACTCTTACGGTTCCAGTTAGTCTCTTATCTCCTCCCTCATTTCTTTCTTACTACTCCTGGCTCATCGTTTCTCATGTTATGTCTCATGCTCCTTGTTAGGTCCGCTACCTACTGTCCCTTCTCAGTTTGAGGTGGGCAGTAGTTCTGCCATGGTTCTAGACCCTGTGGGTGAGGCCGCAGCCTTCTTTGCGCATTTTGATCAGCCTGAGATTAACGACCTCGATCTTGCAAACTTTTGGGTTTCCAGCCCTCCTTATGTGGACTTCCATGGCTTCAAGGTTCCCTAGGATTGCGTTTCTCACCTAGAGGCTGTTTTCAGTAGCCGGGGTGACTTTATGCAGGGATTCCGCCTTGGTCGTTCCGCAAGGGAGCATTTCTTGAAGCTGCTGGGAAACCTAATGAATGATATTGAACATAACTGTGTTGATACTATTTCTTCCGAGAGGATCCTACAGTGGAGAGCTGCGGTTCAAGAGTTGATCAGTGTGGGTTTTGTTGTGGAGTCCATCCTAGACCATCTCCTTGAGATTGCCCGAGCCTTTTCATGAAGAAGATTCAGCCTACTGTAGATGCTATTGACACACGGATTGAGACTTTGAAGCAGGAGGTGGCAGATTTGGAAGGTCATCGTGAGCGTCTTCTTGCTAACATTGGTGGGTCCAGCAGCTTTGGAAACCAACCCCTTATCTCTGGGCTTCGTTGATGTAGTCCCCTTTCTTTCTTTTTTGTTCATTTCCTTCTCTTACTATCCCACCTAGTACACTTTATCTACATATTTTCTCTTTATAGCACTTATTTGGCTAATCTGACATAATTGCCTTAGTTTAGGTTTGTAATTTTTAAGATGCTACACTTGGTTGCTATTTATGCTATTACTAATGACATGGAATGCTTTTTATAATACTTCATGTCTTTTTCATTGTGTACTCATAAAAGCATGTTACAGAACTTGTCTTGTGACACAGTCACTTGAAGGAAAAAAGAAGAACAAAAGGAAAACATCAAACTCATTGAATAAAAGGGACAACTTCACAACCTTAACTTAGGCGTAATAACGCTTCAGCCATTTCCCATTGATGGGGTCCATTATGTCCTTGCCATCCATTTGGGCTAGACGATAATACCCGCTTGGGTGTGCTTCTCTTATCACGAGGGGTCCTTCCCATTTTGGTGCAAAATTAGATGGTCCTGTCATACCTCGCCTGACATAGTCTGCAACTTTTAGCACAAGCTGTCCTTCCGCGAACAAGCTTTCTATAATCATCCTGCCATAGGCTTTTGTCATCCTTTTTCTGTATCTGCAGCTACGCTCTTGGACTTCTTCCCTTCTTTCATCAAGTCCTTCTAGATCTTCACTCCTTTCTACTGTAAAGGCTTCTTCCTCTTTTTCCTTCCCCTGTATCTGCATAACTCTCAAAGATGGAGTCATCACTTCTGCTAGGCTTACTACCTCTGTCCCAGATACCAAGAAAAAAGGTGAAAATCCTGTGGCAGACTTTGGTGATTTTCTGTAAGCCCAAAGGGCGTCTGGCAGGTGTGTTACCCATCCTTCTGTGTACTCTTGGCTCATCTTACTGATGATCTTTATGAAAGCCTTGTTTGTTGCCTCTGCTTGCCCATTTCCTTGAGGTTAATAGGGCAACGAATAATGGTGCTTGACTTGGTAGAACTCTAGCATCTTCCTTACATTACTGTTGACAAAGGGTATACCATTGTCGCTGATAATCTTGTGGGGTATGCCAAACCTCACAATTATGTTTTCCTTGATGAAATTTTTCATTGCTCCTCCTATGGCTTTTCGGAGTGGCACTGCCTCTGCCCACTTAGTGAAGTATTCCGTAACCACTAGTATCCATATGTATTCACGCGATAATAGGTTAACTGGTCCTACCAAATCAAGACCCCAAGTGTGGAAAGGCCATAGGGTGACCATGCCATTTAAGTTTTGTGGGTGAGTGTGAATCAAGTTGGCTTGCATTTGGCAATTGTGGCATCTTTTCACAAATTCTGCCGTATCCTTTTTCATAGTAGGCCAGTAGTAGCCCATTTGTAGCAGGTATCTGTAAAGCTTTTTCTTCCCTTGGTACTCCCTACAATCTCCCGAATGCACTTCTTTTATCATTTCTCTTGCTTCTTCACGGCCCAAACATCTTAAGGGATCACCATCGTACCCTTTTTTGAAAAGGACCGTATTGTGCAAAAAGTAATGCATTTCCAACCTTCTAAGCTTGTATCTTTCACTGTGCTTTTGTGACAGGATGCCTTCTGCCAAGTACTGCACGAATGGGCTTCTCTAGTCTTCACTGACGAACACAGTGTAACTTTCTTCTCTATCTACCGTGAGCTGGTAGGTCCCACATTGGGTTTGGACTCGGTCTGCGTCTTTACGCATGCTTGGCCAATAAAAGCCCGCCCTTTGAAGTCTGCAGTAAAGGCTAACCTCCCTGCAGGATCCGCAAGTCTTGTCATGTACTTCTTCAATTTTATTTGGGCCTCCTCCTGTCCCACACATCTAGACAAGACCCCATCAGGCATCCTGCAATATAGTTCTCCTCCCACCAGGGTGTAGTCTTTTAGTACCTTCAATTCTGCGGCACCTTCTCCTTTCATCAAGGCTTCCCTTATGGGGATTCGCCAGAATCTTTCCTTCAACACCTCAATAATGGATTCTTCCCTCTTGCTGACCACTACCCTAGTGTTAACCCCTTCGAACATTATTTGCGAGCCTAGTGCAGCCAACGCATCCGCAAACCGATTTTTGTTCCTTGGAGCATGTTTTATTTCGAAGGTTGAAAATTTCTCCTCCATCTTCTGGGCCATTGCTCTTTATGGGGCTAGTCTGGGCTCTTTTAGAGAGAAGATCTCATTGGCTTGGCAGACCACCAGGTTCAAATCACCCATCACCTTTAAGTGCTTGACTCCCATTTCAAGAGCAGTGGCCAACCTGGTTAGATAAGCTTCGTATTCTGCCGTGTTGTTTAAACAGGGGAATTCCAGTTTGAATGATAGCACTACTGCCTTATCTTCTTCATGGTGCAAAACTACCCCCACTCCCCCTAATTGTGTGGTAGAAGACCTATCAAATTTCATTACCCATTGTTCTTTGACCTCTTCTGCCATAACTAATTCCCCTGGAACTTCATCATCCAGTGGGAATTCTTCTTCTCCCGGGAATTGTTCCAATAGATCTGCTATTGCCTAGCTTTTCACCGCCCTGTGTGTCCCCATTCTCAAGTCATACTGTGACAATTGTAACAACAACTGGGATATTCTACCTAAGAAGATCGGTTGTTGCAACAGAGCCTTGATGGCATGGGACTTGGTCATCAGCCATACTTCATAGGCCAAGAAATAATGGCGTAGCCTCTATGAAGCATACACAATAGCCAAACACGCCCTTTCTGCCCTTGGGTAACAATTTTTTGCATCTTTCAAGGCACGGCTAATGTAGTACACTGGTAGCTCAACACCAATGGCATAAGAGTTGGCGGCCAAGTAGAGTAGCAATAGCTTTCTGTGGACTGGGGCTTGTACCGTTGGAAGGTTCATCATGATCTGCTGTAGCCTTTTGAAGTCCGTCTGCTGCGTTTCTCCCCATTCAAAGTTTTGCCTTTTCCTGAGCAATTCGGTGAAAGCAAAGGTGATTGATGCGAACCTAAGGATGAATCTCCAGACATATAAGACCTTCCCTAAGAAGCTCTTTAACTCTTTTACAGTGGCTGGTGGTCTCATAGTGGCTATAGTTATGGCTTTGGCTGGGTCCACATCTATTCCCCTGCCGTGAACTAAGAAGCCCAGGAATTTTCCAGAGGACACTCCAAATACGCACTTGAGAGGGTTCATTCTTAGTTTAAAGGCTCTACACCTTTCAAACACCCTTTTCAACACGTGGAAGTGCTCTTCTCTCCTCCTTGATTTAACCACTATGTCATCCACATAGTCCTCTAGTTCCTGATGCATCATGTTGTGAAATATGGCCGTCATTGCTCGTTGATAAGTTGCACCTGCAATTTTTAACCCGAAGGGCATCACTGTATAATAGAAGTTGCCCATGGGTGTTCTAAAAGTAGTTTTCTCCGCGTCTTTTGGTGCCATTCTGATCTGATTATAGCCATTGAACCCATCCATGTATGAAAACATGGCGCTTCCTGCCACAAAATCTATTAGTAATTCCATGTTTGGCAATGGGAACTCATCCTTTGGATAGGCTCTGTTGAGATTTCTGAAATCCACACAACATCTTGTCTGTCCGTTCTGCTTTTTTACTGGTACTATGTTAGATAGCCAGCGCGGGTGTTGAATGGGCTTGATGAATCCTGCAACCAGCAATTTTTATACTTCTTTGACTATTTGCCCTTCTATTTCAGTGTGGAATATCCTGGCAGGCTGGGCCATTGGTTTGGCTTTTGGGTCCACATTCAACGTATACACCACTAGCCTAGGGTCTGACACTGGCATTTCACTGTAATCCCATGTGAAAACATCTTTGAATTCGTTCAACAATAGTATCAGTTTTGATTTTTCCTTTTCTATCAGACTTGCACTAATTGAGATAGGCCTTGGTCCTTGTGAACCAAACCCCAGGTCAACCTCCTAAAACTCTTCTTCTGCCACAACTTGCACCTCCTTTTCTGCCACGATTTTTTCATCTTTCTCTTTATTACTTTCTTCCCCTGAACTTTCTTATGCCACGCAACACACCAAAATCTTGTGCTACCACTCTTGGGTGGGGCCCGCTTGTATTTCATTTGTGGCCCCGCGCGCCTTCATAATTTGTACACAATTCTACCATCAAGGCCTCAAATCCTAACACATTGGGGTGCGTCATCTGGTTCTGCGGCAGGTGGTTCTTTTCTTTTCTTTTTTTGTGCTAGCAACTCCCTTAGGTCAAGCTCTGGGTCACCTTGGACATCTTCCCACTTAGTCACGAAGGTACCTCGTGGCTTTGATACTGAGCTTTCCCCAGACGGAGCCCATTAGTTGTAGAACATAGCTTTTACTAAATGAGCCTCTGCCTGTTCGAATGGCGAGGGATTTGCTACTATGCGTATCATCTTGTCATTCAATCTTCCTTTCATATACTGGTGATAGGTGGACGAAACCAATCGGTGTTTGTGCAACCATGGCCTCCCCAAAATCAAATGATAAGAGTCCCCTATTTTCACCACTTGGAACTGAGCTAAAGAAGCTATGGGGCCTACTTTCAACCACAACTAAATGTGGCCTATGGTGTACTAGCCCCTTCCGCCAAACTCTATCACTTCCATTGGACATCACTGAATCTTTTTTCCGAAATTCCTACTAATTGTAAAGTGCTCAATGGAGTGATATTTACAGAAGCACCTGTATCTACCAAGGTTCTCTTGATGGGGATTTGATTTATAGATGCTGCCAAGTAGAGGGGCCTCTGGTGATCTGGGTATCCCACTTCCATATCCTTATTATTAAAAGTGATCTTGGTCGACTCCTGTAAGAGGGCTCTGTTATCTGGGATTTCGACTGATAAGCATTCTACTCCTGCCCTAGAGGCGATGCTCACCTAAGCCTCCGTGGCTATCTTTCTTTTCTTTGCTGTGAGCCCCAATTGGTCAAACAAATTTTTGAACTTAGAACTTCGCTGTAAAGTGGTAATTGCTGCGGCAAGCAGGGCTGGATTTTCTTCTTCGTCTTCCCCAAGATCTGCGTAAATCACTATCGTCGCTACACCCTTCCCTTTGTGGTTTGGGAGTGGGTTTCTTTGAACCTCTTGCTATGATAGTTCTAGAGTCCCTTCTTTGATCCTACGATGCACTAATTTGCGGAGCGTCCAACACTTTACGGTAGGATGTTGCACGTAGTTGTGCAAACGGCAGAAGCGTGGGTCCCTTCGCTCCTCTTCTGTGGGTTCTCTAAAGACTTGATTAGGCTTGAAAACTCCATCTGCTATCCACTTATCTAGCAGCACATCTAGTTCTTTTGGAGTACATGGTATTGGTGGGGGAGTATCGTATTCCATCCCATCAATCTTCCTTCTCCGCTCGCCCGTAGATACTGCCATAGCTTGCAGGGCGTTTCTTTTGTCTGAACTTGGCTTCACGGACTGGGCAGTCTTTTTGGCTTTTTGCAACAACTATGCAAACTGGGAGATTTCTATGTTTTCCAGGACTGCCCTGTACTCTCTGATCATGTTTTTCATACACATTTCCACCAATGTTCTTTCTTCAAAATGATCATAGCAATCCAGTGCTATGTCCCTGAATCTTTTGATGTATTCCATCAAATTTTCGCCATTTCTTTGCTTGGTTGCTTGCAAGGTTACAAGCGTTACTGTTTCTTCTCCGTGGAAGTACTTAGTGCAAAATACGTCCACCATGTCATCCCAAGTTGGGATTGATCTTGGCTTTAGGCCGATGTACCAGGTGTATGCCCGGTCGCATAATGATTTGGAAAATTCTCGAAAACATAAGTCTTCATCTGTGGCGTAAGGGCCAAGAGTATCAATGAACTTGCTTACGTGCTCAACTATACTTCCTTTCCTGCCATCGTACTGAGCAAAGGCCCGCGGCCCATACCTCTCGGGGTACGGTTTGCTGAGTTCCCTTAATGGGTAAGGAGGCCTTCGTGCATAGAATCTCTCCTTAGGTGCTCTGACTCTCTCTTGTTCCAGGACAACCGCTACTTCGGCCATAGTGATGAAACATTGTTCCACATTTTGTGGCACACCTCTTGTTGGAGTCTCTTCTTTGTCTGCCGCATGTTCTGGGTCATGCTGGCTTCCTTTTTCCTTTGTTTTGTCTGCTTTCAGCTGACGGATTTCTTCCATCATTTGTTGTTGTGAGTGTTCCAGGGACTGCAAAACTTCAATGAAGATGTTGGCATTGTTAGTAGGGATTCTTGGCCGTGGTTGGGATCCAGCCCCCACTCCGTTGGCACCTTCCGCCTGGTTAGGCTGCTGTTGGTGAGGCGTCATTGGCCTGGACTCTGCTTGTAAGGGCACGACGCTTATATTTCACGTTGTCCTGGACTTTGGAGGCATTTGTTTGAGAGGGCTTCTGTCCCTATCTGCTTTTAACTCCCCAGTGAAGTCGCCAATATTACCTTTCCTTTTCCTACAACCTTAGAGGTTGAGGAATTTCCCATGAATATCTCTTCTCCATTGTCCACAGGATGGTAAGAAGAATTCTGATCTATGCATACATGGCGAGTAGATCCAGTGTCCATCCACCATTCCTTGGTATCTCCTCCCACCAAGTTCACTTCAAAAATCACTGCAGAAAGGTCAATATCATCCACATCTTTAGAAAAATTTTCCACTTCAGTAATGTTGGCTTGAAAGCCTTTCTTGGTTCCTTGATCTTGACGCTTATGGCAATCCTTAGTACAATGCTCCATCTTGCCACACACAAAGCATTTTCCGCTGAACTTTGTAAAATTACCCCCACTAGTTCCTTGCTTTGAGCTTTCACCAGAGTACTTCCTCTTATTCTTATTATGCTCCACAATGTTTGCTTTAGATTCCATGTAGTGATTCCCTACGGCTCTTTTGAAAAACGATTGCCTTCCTCAATTCTCAATCTTACAATCAAGTCTTTTAGCCGCATCTCCTTGTGCTTATGCTTCAGGTAATTTTTAAAATCTTTCCAAGTTCCAGCATCTTCTGTCTTGTATTTCTTTTCCAAGAAATCTCACAACTCTTTTGCTGTCTTGATTGAACTATACACACAGTACAATGTGTTATCCAACCCATTCAAAATATAGTTTTTGCAGAAGAAGTCAGCATGTTTTCACGCTTCAACAGCAGTAACCACTTGCCTATCTATCTCATTTTCCTTGCGTTTTGGAGCATTCTCATACAAGAATTTTGCCAAATTCAAGGTCGTGAGATAGAACAGCATTTTTTGTTGCCGTCTCTTAAACTCAGTACCATTGAATTTCTCTGGCTTTTCTCCATGATTAACAGGAACACTAATAGGGACAGCAACAAGCACAGGCACAGGCACAGTTTCATTCGACATTTTCTGTCAAAACAAAACTCCATTAGATTGAATTCTCAAAATCCAACCGAAGCATTGTTTTATGTTACACAACCGTCTAGAAAAAATTGACACGGCACAGCATTCAAGTATTGCTTTAAAGCAAAAAATATATAACATATAATATAATATAATAAGCCATCCAGTCACTGTGTAATGTCAGAATATACAAAGGATATTGGTAATAGGGTCCAATTAATCTTTGTTTTAGGCATACATTAAATTTTTTATTTTTAAATATATTTTTTCAGAAATTAAAATAATTATTATTTTTTTAATTCTTAAATAAAAAAATTTTAAAATAAAAATTAATATACACCTTTAAAACACACGTTAATAAACTCATTGATAATAAAGTATGCTACAAAGGTTCAAGAATATAAATCAGCACTAAAAACAAATTTATCACTGACAATCACTTTTGTAGACTAGACAGTACAAAGCCAACACAGAAAAAGGGGTTATAGAACCACGTGAATCACTGAGTGGTCATAAGCATAAATAATATGAGCAATACTAGTGCCACACACTTTTACACAATTTTGTGTCATAATTCGCCACATGGTGAGTTGTGGTTGATTAGAGTGTGTCCCCACATGGCCCACTAACACACTCTAACTAACCACAACTCGCCATGTGACGAGTTGTGGCATAAAATTGTACACAAATTTGTCACACCAACATTTCTCAAATAATATTGTATCAAACCAATATTTAAAATACCAAATTGCAGGCATAAACCGTACAATGACTGAACAAAGAAAACAAACCCCAACCAAACAATTATTCAAGTAAGACAAATTAGCCTATTATTTTTTTTTGATAAACAATTAGCCTATTATTTATTTATATAATCAAACCCACCAACGCTGTCAAGCACTAAAAGGAGATCACAGACACACGTGAAGGCTAGAAAAAGAGCAGCACTAATCTTACAGTCTACGCATGGATCTACACTATGCACAGTCAACCACAAATTCAAAAGAGACAAATATCCTAATACCATAAAATATAATTTAAAGAAGATGGTAGACATTGAATAAGCGATATCACCAATAGAGTAGCACAGTTGAACACGTAATCATCTTTTGAAGATCACAAATTAATTTATAATATAGCAAGTAGATATTCACGCCGATCAACACAAACCCAGTTTTCCAAGTTTTGCTTTGTATATAAACAATTTCCGATTAACGTATTTCAACAAACGCAGAATTCCTTTCACTTTAAATAACAAGAGTAAATTATAAGATATACAAATCTGCTTTATGATTGTTGGATATATTTCAACAATTTATTGATGTGATAAAATAAAAGGAACAATACACATATCTAAAATTAAACCATAACACAAATACATATAATAGGCAAAAGTAATAAATAAATACTGAATATAAATAATAAGAAATCTGTAAATAATTGAAGACTCACAAACCAGATGCTTGAAAGAATGAACAATGAGATCAAGTCTTGTGTTTTACACAATTTCTTTAAAGTAAATTTCGCCCCTCACACTTTTTCTATGTGTTTTGAGACTCTTGGACGTCTGTCTCCCAGGATAAAATGATTAAACAACATGAAGATGAAGCACTCAGGGTCGTGCTCTACGAACTACTCAATGCCTCTTTTTCTCTCTTTGACACAAAAAATGAATGAATCAAAAATTTCTCACTGGGAGAGTTTTCTCTGAAAAGTTCTTATTTCATGAATGAGACTATACGTAACTTGAAACTGAAACATTATTTCAAAGATAACTGCTGTGCACAGACACTGACTCAATAATAAAATAATAAAATATTATTATTAATTGGATAAGTGGGCCTAGTCCACACATGCCTAAAGCCCAACCCAATATCCAACCCAAATCTTATATTTTCTATTATTTCCAATGTGAGACTCAAGGATTTTCACCAATTATAATAATATCTTCGAGTGAATATAGAACACATCAATTTCTTATTCACTCCATGTTATTTTTCCAACAATATTAAGTATTTGTATAAACGTTAGAATGAAATGTTTTTGTGTGTCGTTATTTGTATGTGCTCTCTCGTGGTCAATTGCAACTAATTTCATGCGGATGTTTGGTGCATGTATGGTTGGTTCATTTCTGAGCTGGTACGTAACATTGGTCACTCATGCACTCCAAGCTACTATTGCATATAAATTATTAGTGCCCATTCTAAATGATATAGAGAAATTAATTTTTAATTAAAAAATGATGTAACAGAATCATAATATTATTTATTATTAATATTCTCTAAGAGTATCCACAGCAGTGGAGCTAAAAATATAGCAATTTAGCTCCACCAAAAGTTACTTTATCTATTTTACCTACACACATGCCACAACAGTGGATCTATTTTAGCTTTCAATACAATAAAATAATATAAACACCACAATAAAATAATATAACCACTACAATAAAATAATATATCCCACTACCCAAAAAATTTTCACAACACCAACCACAACCACTTCTACCATCAACCACAGCCACCGCCGCCACCACCACTACCACCACCACCACCATCACCAGTCCACAGCAGGAAAAAAAAAAAAAAACATGATATTTCCAATCTTTTTCCTCTACCAGACCAAACAAATTCACCGATCACAAACAAAATAAAAAATCACAAACAAGCAGCACGTCGGCGAGCTCCATGGGTTTCAAACCAGCGACTTGATGAGCAAGCGATCGGCAACGTGAGATGAGGCGTGAGGCGTGAGGCGACACACACAACGTCAGCGAGCTTCGATGAGCTTCATACCGGCGGCTTTGATGAGCTTCATACCGGCGGCTTTGATGAGCTTCAGACTGGCGACTTGATGAGCAAGCAATCGGCGGCGTGAGGCAACCGACGGCATGAGGAGATCGGCGGTGGAAGAGAAGTTTGCTTGAGAGAGAGAGTGACTGGGGAGATATTCAGCAAAAAAAAAAAGACTGGGGAGATGAGAGAGTGACTGAGAGAGAGACTGAGAAAGATGAGAGATGAGCGAGAATTTTATTATTTTATTAACCGGCCGAATAAAAAATTCATTTTTTTTTTTTTTTACTATCAGCTACAGTGCACACTGTAGTGGAACATCTAAATTTTTTCCTTATACCTCCACTGCTGTAGCGTGTCTTTTGGGTATGTGGAGCTAAATTTTAGCAATATAGCAATATGCCTCCACTGCTGTGAATGCTCTAATAGTAATTTACACCAGCCTTGCACCTACTTCAAAACTAGTAATTATACATACGATAAGCCAAAAGACAAATCAAATACAACAATGTCAAGAAACAACATTGTATTAATTGAGCAACACCAGGCATGCTACAAACAATGGCGACTCCAGGAATTTTGTTTAGGGGGGTCATTAAGAAACTTAAATTAAAAAAAAAAATTTAATAAAAAGATAATTTGAATATATTAAGTTATTGACAAAAAAATAATAATAAAACACGAAGTTTTACAATTTCTTTTTACAAATTTTCAAACTCTGAATTGTTACGTAATAGTTCATTATGAGTGTCTATTGTCAATATGGGTAGCTACAAGCTTATGACCATTTTATTTTGTTAAATTGGCCTAACATTTTTATCTTTATGCAGTTGTTATTATCTATTTGTCTTTATTTTTATAAAAATATTTTAAACTAAATGACTAATCTCAATTCTCAATTCATTGGCTCCGTATTAATTATTGACACACACAATCATACTTATTCATATTACATAATATTATATACTACATGTCTACTTAACCAATAAATGCTTAAACAATTACTAACTTTACAATTTTTTTCTTGAATTTTACTAACTTTGTGGGGCCCGAAATCTGAGGTCCCAGCCCACTTTGTATTAAGGGCCCAAAGCCCAGACTGAGGAGCCTTACTGCCGAGGACGTATGATGAAAGCCCCTCAAAATCCCAAGGATGTGGCCGAGGACGATCTCACGCTCAACACCTCATAAAACGCCTGAAGAAAATGACAAACTCAGTACAAGAGCAGTACAAGGGAGAAAGCTGCCAACACCGTAATGTGGAGCCCTGCGTCTGACAAGCCCATACTCCAAACCATGCTATTTAACTTTTCCCAACCACCCCCAACCACTCTGACGTATGGATTGATAGGACGAGTCAATACCCCAAAAAGGCAAAACTGACACTTAGACGAAAAACGGGAAGTAAACACTGGTATAAAAGGGGAAGAGAGCCAGGGGAGGAAGGAGGAGAAAAGATCCTACAAAAAGAAGAATGGGAAGAATGTGACGCTCCTCAGACTAAGTCCGAGGACTAAAACCCTCCGAGCCACACCGATGTGAAGCCTAGCTATTCTGTCCAAACCTACCTTCGTATAAGTTTCCATGAAAATCACGACTAAACCGTCGTCCAACGGCCAAGGTCCAGCCTTTATAGTCCACTCTCTATGAATTATATTGTTCGGGTCTTTTACATACGAGCCCAATGTCATTCTTGGGTCGTTAAAAATCGTGTCCCTACAGTTATATTATATATTTATACCATACACACATCATAATTCACACAAATAGAATTATAATAAAAAGTAATATATTTGACACACACACATATAATATAAATTTATAATAAAGAGTAAAACTTACAATTCACAAACACTTAATTTTTACTCTTAGAGGTTGATATACTTGTAATAAGGGTGTACAAGATTTAAGTCAAGGTGTGAAAAAAAAAAACATTTTTAAGAATAAATTAAAGTATTAAACTAAAAAAAATATTTTGTATAAATATATATTTATATATTTGAAGTCAGGGGGTTCATTTGAACCCCCTTAGCGCTGCCCATGGCTACAAATTTTGCCATATAAAGTTAACAAATTGATGTGTCATCTATCACCAAAAAAAATAAAAATCAAATATTCATTTATTAGTTAGTTAAAGTACACTATCCACATTCATACCTTAAAAAAAAATTTAAGTTTTATTCTGAAAATTTTGTATTAACTTTAACATTTTCCATATTGATTGGTCTAACAGACACTACCATTAGAGCACTACCATCAGGTGTGCTAAATGTGCCAAATGCCAAATATTTGGCACATTTAACACACCAAACATAAAAACAAGCTCCCATCAGACGTTCTAAATCTTAAAAAATATAGAACATGTCTACAGTACCGTCTCAAATATGAGACGGTACGGACCAAAGTGCCATACACTGTTCACCTTTATTTAATTCGTTTTTTCTCTCTCCTCTCCCTCATTTGTCTCTCTCCGTCTCTCCGTCTGCATCATCTTCACGAAATCAGGCTGTTGAAGGTAAGCCCCAGTGGATGGATCCGCAGTCAGCTTGGCCCACATCTCCGGACCGGACAAAGCATCGCCGAAGAGATTGTTTTCCGGCAGCGGAGGTCCAGCGCGGGACCGAGAATCCGAGGCTTGAGCATCGGCTAAGCCGGATTTGAGAGCCTCGTTGTTAGGGTCGTATTCGAGACCTTTCTTGTAAGCTGAAACGGCGTCGTCGTAGTGAGCCAAGCCGAGATGAGCCGCATCGAGTCTTCTATAACCCTTGGACCAGTCGGGTTTGAGCTCTACGGTCTTCTTAGCATCGGTCAAGGCCTCGGAGTACTTTTTGATAGAAACGTAGGCGGCGGATCGGTTAGAATAGAGGACGTGGTTGGTCGGAGGTTGATTGATTGCTTCGGAGAAGTGGCGTATGGCGGTGGGGAAGTCGCCGACGGAGAACACCTCGTTGCTTCTGGCTTCGGCTTCTTCAGCCATTAATCAAAGAGTAGGAAATAATATATTATTTTAATATGTAATAAATATTATTTTAATGTATAGAATTGAAGTATAAAACATCTGATAAATGGTATGTTGTAAAATGATGTGTTAAAATGATAAAGTGGATTTTTGATGTGTCAAAATGGCATTTATTTTGAAAGACCTGATGAGAATGCTCTACCCCATTTAGGAGAAAGTATGCCCTGTTTTAAGTGTAGGCTTCTTCCCACTCACACCCGAATTTCTCCCACTTGAGACTATCAACCACTACTAACACTATAAAAACATTTTAAAAAGCACGCCTATCATCATTCATCAATTATTCAGAATTTGAAATTCTATTTTATTAATTATTCTATCACCTACACAGTACCCAGTACCCACTGTCTCATTGTTATCTCTATTTCTTCTTCTTCTTTTTTTATTTTTTATTTTTATTTTTACTCTCTTTATATGTCTTTATCAATGTTTTAAATTTCGTTTTGTTCCGATCCGAATGGCCTGAACTTTTCATTCTGGACTGGCACAACTAACCCCGTGTTTTTATCGTCCCAAATTTTGGTTTGCTCTGGGTGAAATTTTCCTGTTCTGGACAAAATTAGTATTCTAGACTGGGATGAGATAATGTTGGGTTTCTTTTAATTTTCCTTCGTTTCCATGCATTTTCTAAGCGAGAAAGAGGTCATGTAGACATGCACAGAGAATTGGTGTCTTCTGAATGACTCCATCCCTTACCAACTAGATTATATGTATTACAATGTTCAATCTTAGCTTTTTATTTTTTATTTTTTCAAACAAACTCAAGCTTATCGAAAATACCCCCAATAGTTGTACGAACTAGGTCTCAAATTCCAGCATAACTGTCACAATATATCAGATTCCACATACATCCCATCACCAAAAACAATTTTTAATGAAAAAAAAAAACTAATTTTTACACACACTGCACACGCCCGGAGGTTGGAGAAGAGACCACCATTTGGTTTTTGCCTCTAGGTTCAGTTAAGGTTTATTCATGTGAAGCTGTGAAGGTGTTTGAGACGATCCTGAACAAAATCATTTGGCTAAACCAGTTGGCTCCACCATTTTTCAGTGCATTCTAAAACAATAAAGTAATAGAATATAAAACAATAAAGTAATGGAATGCTTTTGGCCGAATGACTTTCCTCTGTTGCTATTGTTAATATATATAGTACATTAGATATACATGACTTGAGTTGATAAGAATTTAACTAAATCAGATAGAGTACAAGTATTTGACTTTGAAGTGAGTTTCTATCCCTATTATCTCTTAGTGTGGTGTAGCTTGTTATCTTGATAAGGTTGATTTGAATGTTTATCATTATCTTCACCTATTGTTCCAATACGCCCCCGCAAATGAAACAGAGTAGAGTGAACGTTGAGTTTGTCACAGAGTAGCTCAAAGCAATGAGAAATCAACGGTTTAGTGAAGATGTTAGCAACTTGATCCTTAGTGGAGCGATACCGTACATTAAGACATCGAGTAGCAACATGGTCTCGAACAAAGTGAAAGTCAATTTCGATGTGTTTTGTACGGGCATGAAAGGCAGGATTTGCAGTGAGGTAGGTGGCTCCAATGTTGTCACACCAAAGAATAGGTGGGCGAGGAAGAAAGAAGCCAAGTTCTCGTAAGAGAGATTGAAGCCATAGAAGTTCAGCAGTAGTGGTGGCCAAGGAGTGATATTCTGATTCTGTACTTGAGCGTGACACAGTTGGCTGTTTGCGAGAGCTCCATGAGATAAGATTGGAGCCAAGAAATACACAGTAGCCACCGGTTGATTTTCTGTCATCAGGGCAGCCAGCCCAGTCAGCATCAGAGTAGGCTTCCAGCAAGGATGATGTGCTCTTTGTGAAAAGGAGACCATGAGAAATAGTGTGCTTAAGATAGCGTAGTATACGCTTGACAGCCTGCCAATGGATATTGGTGGGACGATGCATAAACTGACAAACCTTATTAACTGCAAAGGAAATGTCAAGTCTGGTCAGAGAGAGATATTGTAAAGCACCCACTGTACTTTGATACTCAGTAGGATCGGACAATGAATCACCATGAAAAGTAGAGAGAGCATGAGCAGAGGACATAGGAGAGGAGATAGGCTTGGCATAGGTCATCTTTGTGCGACTTAAGAGATCCATGATATATCTACGTTATGTAAGGAAGAGACCATTTGGAACAGGAACAGCATCAATGCCCAAAAAGAAATGTAATGGTCCCGAATCCTTGATTGCAAAATCCAATTGAAGGCAATTGATAAGACAATGGATGTGAATCAGAGCCAGTAACAATGATGTCATCAACATAAACCAGAACATAGATGATGAGGTTGGTAGATTTGTAAATGAAGAGAGAAGAGTCAAACTTAGAACCCATGAAGCCCATCTCAAAAAGCTTGTTACTGAGGCGGGAAAACCATGCTCTAGGGGCCTATTTCAAGCCATAAAGTGCCTTCTGGAGTTTGCACACATGATAGGGATAGAATGGATGTATGAAGCCAGGTGGTTGAGCCATGTAGACATCTTTAGAGAGGAAGCCATGAAGAAATACATTTTGAACATCAAGTTGACGTATAGTCCACCCAAAGGAGATAGCTATAGAAAGAACAGTGCAAATTGTAGTAGGCTTCACCACGGGACTGTAAGTTTCGCCGAAGTCAACCCCAGGTTGTTGGTGAAAACCTTTGGCGACTAGGCGAGCTTTATACCTGTTAATTGAGCCATTAGCATTTCTTTTGATGCGAAATACCCACTTACAGCCCACAATATTCATAATGGGAGAAGGAGCAACTAGAGTCCAAGTGCCATTGCGAAGTAGAGCATCAAATTCAACATTAATGGCTTTACGCCATTCAACATGCTTGGAAGCAGCAGTGAAGGATGTGGGTTCAGTATTTGTGGGTGAGGAAGAGGTAAGTAAAGCTTGAGGTAAAGGATATCGAACAGTACCATCTGAAGGGTGCTTGGGTTTGAAGATGTTGGATTTGGATCGTGTTTGCATAGGATGAATATTTTATGGTGGTGCAAGTGGAGCCTGTGGATTGGAGTCAGCAAGAGGCAGTTGTTGTGTGGTGGGTGAAGAACTTGAACTAGGTGGTGTAGGAGGAGATCTTGATACTGATGAAGTAGCGGTCGACTATGGAGCAGGTGAGGACCCAAGGATGGAAGGTAGAGAGGAAGTGAGATATGCAACCTGTGGAGATGATTGTGAGGAAGCTGCAGGAACAGAGTTAGTAGTATATGGAAATAAGTTTTCATCAAAGACCACATTACGAGAAACATAGATTTTGCCAGATGGGGGATGATAGCATTTGTACCAATGATGAGAAGAGTTGTAGCCTAGAAAAATGCATTGGGCAGAACAGAATTGAATTTTGTTACAATTGTAAGGCCGTAGAAGTGGCCAACAAGCACACCCAAAAATTTTCAAAAATGAGTAATCAGGAGTCCTTTGGAATAGGAGTTTAAAGGGAGATTTGTTGTTCAAAATAGGTGTAGGTAAATGATTTATCAAATAACATGTTGTTTCAAATGCATCAACCCAAAAATGATGAGGTAGTGATGAATGACTCAGTAGTGTGAGACCTGTTTCAACAACATGACGATGTTTCCTTTCTACTGATCCATTTTGTTGATGAGTGTGAGGGCAAGAGATTCTATGAGAAATGTCTAATTTTGCAAGTAAAGGATTTAATTTTTGAAACTCACCACCCCAGTTAGTTTGAATGGACTTAATTTTCCTCTCAAAAAATCGTTCAACATGGATATGAAATTGTGAAAATATGCGAAACACATCAAATTTAGAAGAAATGGGAAAGAGCCATGTATAACGACTGAAATCATCAACAAAACTAACATAATAACGTGCACCATTTATTGAAGCAATAGGGGAAGGACCCCATACATTAGCAAACAATAAATCCAAAGGAAACGTAGACCTATAATGGGTAGTAGTGAAAGGAAGCTGGTGACTTTTGCCCTGTTGACAAGCAGAGCATACATCAGATGTTTTATTTGCAACAAAGGGAAGCTAAAACTTTGAAATAACTTGACAAACAGTGCGGAAGGCAGGGTGTCCAAGGCAACCATGCCAAGCAGTGAGGGATGCACGTTCTCCAACAAAAGCAGCACATTTATGATGCCTAGAAGAAGATGGGAAAAAGGAGTAGAGTCCAGCTCTACTCGGCCCGCGATGGAGGATGCGTCCCGAAGCTCGATCCTTAATATAAAAAAAGTTTGGATGAAATTCAAGAAAACAATCATTATCTTTGGTGAATTGACTAATTACAATTAATTTTTTTGTGATGTGAGGAACGTGCAGAACGTTTTGTAAAATAAATGATTTAGAAGAGGAAGGAAGGGAAGAGGAACCAATGTGGGTGATGGCCAAACCTGCCCCATTACCAACGTGAATTTGATCAGTACCAACATACTCCTCAGATTGGAGGTTGAGATTGCTTAAGTCTGAGGTGAGGTGATTGGTTGCTCCAGTGTCTAGGTACCAATTATAGTCAGCAGAAGATGGGGAACCAGCAACAAAGGCAGCAATTTGGGAGCTTGAGCTTTCACCATGATAGGTTTGGTTGAACTGGTTATAGCATTGGAGGGCTGTGTGACCCATTTTGTTGCACACTTGACATGTGGGCCTAGTTGTTCTAAAGAAAGGCCCAGAAGGATGAGGCCTAGTGGAGGGATAAGATGTGGTACAACCACCACGTCCACGACCACGATGCCTACGAGAAGAGGCAGAGTTGTTTCATCCACTAGATGAAGGAGGTCACCCTCGCGAACCACAGCCGCGACTTGGTTGGGATTTTGAAGCTAGATTTACCAAAGGAAAATCTTCTGTAGCAACATTGTGGTGCTGCTCAAGACGGTTCTCATGTGCAAGGAGATGACCATAGAGCTCATTAATGGAAAGAGGATCGACACGGGTGGTGACAGATGTAACAAAAGGGTCATACTTAGGACCCAAACTTGCAAGAAGATATGAAACAATTTCAAAATCGTTGAGAGGCTGTCCAGCAGTGGTAAGGGTATCGGCTAAACCCTTGAACTTTTGAAAGTAATCGGAGATCAAGGATCCACATTTCTTTGCCGTAGCAAGCTGATAGTGGATCTGCACGATTCGGGCTTGAGATTGCAAAGTGAACATTCGTTCTAGAGCCATCCAGAGTTCTCATGAGGTGGTGCAGCCCACAACCTGAGTGAGAACTCCTTCAGTCAATGAGGATAGCAAAGTGCTCATTATAAGTTGGTCTTGTTGAACCTAGGTAAGAAATTCTGGATTCCCGATTGAATCAATGGTTAATGTCATGTCAAGATTGGGAATCACTTGTGGTGGTGGTGTGATTGTACCATCAAGGAAGCCGAAGACTCTCTGACCACGCATATATGGAATGATCTGTGCCTTCCAAAGTAAAAAGTTGTCACGATTGAGTTTGACAGTGACAATGTTGTGAGGATTGACGAATGAAGGTAAGGTGTTTGTTGTGTTTGCTGAAGTAGTGATTGAGGTGGATGGGTTTGTGTTTGGTGTAGTTGGTAAGGTAGTGGTTGAGGTGGATGATGCTGATTCTGCCATGTTGTGGGTCTTTTAAAGCTCTGATACCGTAAAACAATAAAGTAATAGAATATAAAACAATAAAGTAATGGAATGCTTTTGGCCGAATGACTTTCCTATGTTGCTATTGTTAATATATATAGTACATTAGATAATACATGACTTGAGTTGATAAGAATTTGACTAGATCAGATAGAGTACAAGTATTTGACTTTGAAGTGAGTTTCTATCCCTATTTTCTCTCAGTGTGGTGTAGCTTGTTATCTTGATAAGGCTGATTTGAATGTTTATCATTATCTTCACCTACTGTTCCAATACATTCAATCACTCTCAAGCTAGTTGCATTTTCCACACTGAATGGTAAATGCTTTAGATCAGGACAAGTTTGGATCTTCATAGTCTCCAAAGAGCGCCATTCAAACAAGGCATCCTCACATATACTAAACAATCTTGGTAGTTTGCAGAGTACAACGTTCTTTAATTGGGGAAGGGCTCTGATTTCAACGATGCTTCCACCTTCAATTATCTCTTCTATCTCGGAACAATCCTCAACTTGCAAATCTTTCAAGTTACATAGCAGCTGGACAAATGTTTGTGGGAAAAGTCTTATTAGCCTTGGACAACCTTGTAGTATCAGGGTCGTGATTTGATTATGGCTTCTTGATTTGTTTAAGCCCTCGTAGATGGAAATGAGCTTTGGAAGGTTGATGAGGTGTAGCTTTTGCAAGGCACCAATTACTATGTCACCAGACTCACCACCTATAATACTTTCCATTTCATAGAATTCCTCAGTTGTACAAGTTTTCAGCCCTTCCAAATTAACTACTCCTAATATGGATAAGTTTTTAGCACTCTGGTGACCTATGACTCATCCTCCTCCATCTTGATCTCTTCAAAACTTACAATAAGCCTTTGAAACTTCGAATCCTTGACAGTCTTGATTCCTTCATAGGTTGTTTGGAGGATGGTCCATGCTTCCTTTGCAGTTTTAGTAGAAGATATTTGCTTGAACTCCTCATTCGTGACTGCACCAAATAAAGCATTCAATGCCCTGCTGTTAAAGTTAGCTGCCTTGATCTTAGCATCCCAATCGACCGACGCTTCCTTTGGCTTGGTCCAGCCTATCTCCACAGTTTGCCATACTTTTTCATCTAATGACTGCAAGAAACCTCTCATGCGTACTTTCCAGTATGCATAGTTAGTGCCATCAAATAAAGGATGTATAATTAGAGACTGTTCTCTATCCATGACAAACAAGGGTCAAGGGATCACACAGCAAAAATTAACCCTAATCAAAGTGTGTCTGCTCTAATACCACTTGATAAGCCAAGAATGTATTGACCCCTTGTGATGTATTAACAAACTAATTAGCCAAGTTAATTAATTAATTTGATTAACATGCAATACGTGTGGTAGCACAGACAAATCACCAACTAAGTTAATATGCAGTGGAAAAATAAAGTTGACTAGGTGATTTGTTTCTGAATGGGGAAAACCTCCAAGGGAAAAACTCCACCAAGTGAATTTAAGGTCACCACTCCCGAGAATCAACTATTATCACAACAAGTGGTTACAAGTAAAGGAATCACTGTACCTTATACCAACCTACAATTGAACCCTTACCCCATTACACAATTGGACTTATTCTGTAGTGACAATCTCTTCTTTCAATGCATGGCTTCTAGTACGTGACTAACCAATCGATGCACGGATCCAAGTACATGACTAACCACCAACTTAAGAAGGATGTTGGCTGCAAAGTTCTTCAATTCATCAACACGATGTAGATCACGAAGCTCTTTAGTTATAAAACCTTACGGCGTACAAACGCAACAGCTTCTTCAAGAGAAAGATGAACTAGGGCAAATTTGTCTCCGATCAAAATTTGCTTGAACAAAACCTTTGCATCAAGTTTCATTAACTTAGACGGCCCTTAAAATAATCCTTATATATGTTTAGGTTTGTGAGAAAAGAAAGCCTAAACACATACACATGGATATGCATGAAATCAAATCTGAAAAAATGATTTTCATAAATCTTGATAGATAGGTTATCTATCAAGCAGCTGTCGAGCATCGAGCAAAAGCTGCCTTTTAAACCTCGATAGATACCATCTGTTGAGCTAGCTGTCGAGTTTTAAAATCCAGCACTTCTTCACTTGATTCTTGAATAGATTTGCATGGCTTTAACACTTGGACTTGAACTCTTGTTCCTTGAAGTATTAAACACATCCTAGATCTACCCAATTACAAGTAAAGTGCATTTTGTCAAGGGATTAACCAATTCTAAATGACATATGTTCTTAACATGATTTACATATGTCCTAACAAGTAACAAGTACTCTAGTTAAAATATTTTAGCCGTCTCGATGTATTATGTTTCTTCTGCCATAATGTTTTTGTGACAATATTTCCTACTGTGGGCACAAGACTCCACCAAGATCCCTACCAGGGCTTCTAGCTTGTGCACAAGTTGGCCTAAGGTGAGTTTCAATTAAGCCAGTCTCGACTCCTACCCCAGAATCATTGGGCCGTAGTACAATAAGAGCAGTCCAACCCAGAATATAAAAAAGGTCCACCACACCATGTAGATTGTGTTTTGATATAAACTCAAATTCCTATTTCCATAAAAACTAAGTATTAACCCAAACCATAATTCAACCAAAGCAATAAAAGGGAGAGACAATACTTTGTGATATGAAATTAAAAAAATAAATAAATAAATAAACAATTCTAAAACACATATTTAAAAAAAAAAAAAAATCACCCTTAATCAGAGTTATAAGAAATTACAAAAAACCAAATGAATATGGAATAAATAAGAGAAATGATATCGAATTTATACAAAATAAAATGGGAAGGAGAATAGTCAAAATATAAGAAAGAGAAAATGATGAAGGAATAATGATAAAGTAAAGAGTACTAGGGAGATAAAGATAATTTGGACTAATAGGGAGAAAAAAAAAGTTTTTTAATTTTTTAATTTATTTTAGAATAGGGAGAATAAAAGTGAGAATAGAAGTGGATGATGTCCCCACTAATGTGGCTCAATAAAAGTATAACAACAATAAATACTACATTTTAGCTTTTAGATATACTTGCTGCAAACTCATGCGATGCGTGGGAATAGATAAATATTATATAATGGGACATGTAATATATAAAAAGTAACAATTACTTCACGTATTGTCTATTTTAGAAAAATGATTTCTACAAACATATCATTCTATTACTTTTTGTGTGTTTGATTAATAGTTTTTAAAGGCGAATCATATTCTTCTGACTTCTATTATAGTGTGTTATATTTTCCTAATATGCAATTAAAATTTATAAGTTTCAAATTTATTATTCAAATTTCTTATCTCTTAAGGAATACGGAGATTATCATAATAATCAAAACTCATCACAAAATTACTATGTTATTCTAACCAAAATTAAAATATATTAGGACATATGTGTTTCACATGTTAAGAACATATGTCCTGATTTTATGTAATTGGCTTATCTTTTGACAAAACGCACTTTACTTGTATTTGGGTAGATTTAGGATGTTTTAAATACTTCAAGAAACCTTGTTTCAAGATCACATATTAAAGCTTTCAAGTCTGTTCAAGAAAACAAGTTCAGAGTGCAAAATCATTAAAGCTCGACAGCTACATCTATCGAGCTTAAGAAAGCTGTTCTTCATTCGGTGTGCTCGACAGCTGCTCGACACTTGCTATCTGTCAAGATTTAAGATTTTTAGAATTTCAATCTGATTTTCTTGGGATCTGTGAATGTCTTTGGACCTTCTTTTCTCTTAAACCTAGACATATAAAAGGATCAGTTTAAGGGCCGTCAAACAGCTCACAAGTTGCACAAACTTTGAGCAAACTCTGTTTAAACAAATTGTGACCGAAGACGAAGTTCTTGCCCTAGTTCATTTCTTTCTCTTTGAAGAAGTTGCTGTGTATGTGCACCATAGGGTTTTGTGACCAAGCATCTTCTTGATCTTCATCGTGTGGATGAAATGAAGAACTTTGCAACCAACAACCTTCTTAGTTGGTGATTGAAGTCGCGTACTGGGATCCGTGCAATTGATTAGTCACGTACTGAAAGTCGTGCATCTGAAAGGGGAACTGTCACTACAGAACAAGTTCAATTGGGTATTGGGGTAAGGGTTCAACTGTAGGTTGGTAAGGTACTTGGATTCCTTTACTTATAACCGCTTGTTGTGATAATAGTGGAGTTTCAGGAGTGGTAACCTGAAAATCACCCGATGGGGTTTTTGCCGTTAGGTTTTCCCCATTCGTAAATAAATCACCGTGTTATTTATTTTCCGCTGCATATTTAGTTTATTGGTGATTTATTTGTGCTACCACGCGTTTGCATGTTAAACTGATTAATTAATAACTTGGCTAACTAATTAATTAATTTCTATCACGATGGGTCATTCAATTTGTGGCCTATCAAGTGGTATCAGAGCGGGCACACTCTGATTAGGGTTTAATCTTTGCTGTGTTGATCCATTGACCCCTATTTGTCATGGATAGAGGACAGTCATTAATCATACCTCCTTTATTTGATGGCACTAACTATGCATACTAGAAAGTACGCATGTGAGCTTTCTTGCAGTCTTTAGATGAGAAAGTGTGGCAAGCTGTGAAGTTAGGCTCGACTAAGCTTACAAAAGTGCCAGCCGACTGGGATGATGCCAAGATTAAGGCGGCAAATTTCAACAGCAGAGCTTTGAATGCATTGTTTAGTGCTGTCACCAATGAGGAGTTCAAAAAGATATCCTCCACTGAAACTGCCAAGGAGGCTTGGACCATTCTCCAGACAACCTATGAGGGTACTAAGGCTGTCAAAGACTCAAAACTTCAGAGGCTCACTACAAGCTTTGAAGATATAAAGATGGAGGAGGGTGAGTCTTTCGATGAGTTCTATGCCAAGCTAAAGGACATAGTGAACTCAACCTTCAATCTTGGGGAAACCATTCCTGAACCCAAGATTGTTAGGAAAGTGCTCAGATCTCTGCATGAGAGATTTCACGCCAAGATTACGGCAATAGAGGAATCAAAGGATATTGACAAGATTTCTCTGACTAAGCTGGTTGGAAACTTGCAGACCTACGAGCTAGGGTTGACAAGAATAGACAAGTTAGGTAAAAGCAAGAGTATGACACTAAAGGCCAAAAGCAATGAAACAGATGAATCTTCTGATGATGAAGATTCCAAGATGAAGTCCTATATCACCAGGCAGTTCAAGAAGTTCATGAAGAACGCCAATGGAAAGGGTTTCGACAAGGACCGCAAGCAATCCAGTTCTTCTCAATTTAAAGGCCAAGACAAAGGGAAGAAGGATGCAAAGGAAGGTGGTCAGTACACTGTTCCCTCAGGACCTAAGTGCTTTGGGTGTCAAGGCTTCGGTCACATGAAGCATGAGTGTCCCACATACGTCAAGAGCATTGGGAAGAGCAAGGCACTTGCTGTTACCTTGAGCGACACTGAGCCTAAGGATGATTCCGACAATGAGGATGACGGAATCTTAAATGCCTTCATAGCCATAGTCAATCCTACTGATGGGATTGTTGAAGATGTGGTTGAAAAAGAGGAACTGGTGGAATCTAAGTTTGAGAAGATGGATGACCAAGATGACATCCATACAGCTTATGAGAAGCTATGTAAGCTTTCCGAGAAGCATGAGAAATTATATAGGCTAACCACCAAGAAGCTCAATGATGTGGAACTTGATCGTGAGGAGCTTTCCACAAAATTTGATGAAGCCAATCAGATTATTGAAGCACTGAGATTTGAGAACAATTTCTTGGCTGAGAAGACCAAGAAGCTTGAAGCGGAGCTGTTTCAAGTCAGAGCATAATTGGAGAGGACTTCAAGCGCAAAGCTGGATGAGATGCTGAGCATTTAGAAATCTGCTTCAGATCGAACAGGTTTAGGGTATGGTCTTTCTTCCTCTAATACTACTTCTTCTAGTACTACTGTTTTTGTTCCTCCTGCTAATAATGTTAAAACTGAGAACATTGAGATTAAAACTGAATTAGCTAGTGAGAACTTAGACAATGGTAAATTTATCTTAGGAGCACCCCCTAAGCTTGAGAAGAAAGATGTTAAAAACCCAAAGGCTAAGAAGGCTAACTCTCAAAAGCCTAAACAAAAGAAGCAGCATCTCTGTCATCATTGTAGAGCTGCTGGTCATACTCGACCAAATTGCTACAAGTGGCTTGCCACTCAATAGAGCAACGGCTTGATAGCATTTGGGAACTAGAATCAGCTTCAATCCTCTCTCGCTCCCCTTGGTGATCTTCTCAAAGCCCTCATGTTCCTTTCGAACTTGAATGGTTTTAATTCTTCCCCTTCACCGCCGGTTCAAGGGTTTGCTAGACGGAAAGGTTCTTCCAAGGAGTGGAAGGAAAAGGGCTCCAAGTGATTCTATCACTTTTCTCTCTCTCTCTTTTTTTTTTTTTTTTTTTGTGCATTACTTATGTGTGTTTGCTTTCATGTTTTGAGTCAGTCTAGTTTTTATACTTTGTTTGTTTAACATGTTTTTGTTTGGTTATTTTTCAGTTTTTGCTTTGTTTTGTTTTTCTTTATAAAAAAAAAAAAAATGAAAAATCAGAAAAATACAAAAACAGTGTGTCTTATGTGTACATTGGTACTTGTGTACCTTGGATGACCATTGAAACAAAGTCTTCTAAACTTTGTATCATTTGTAGCTTAGATGAGCATCTCTATGCACAACTAAGCAAGTGAGCTTTGTGGCTCGTGTTTGTGATACGTACGATTAAGTTGTCTCTTAAACTTAACATGCATATCACTCTTTTTGACGGGAAGGACTAAAAAATCCTGAGAGAAAGGCATAAATAATCATCTCACCACTGTTGCCCACCAATCATAATATTACACCTGTATGCTTCGGCATAGCAAAAGTGTAGTGTCAATGACATTTGTGGAGTTAGGCATAGCAAAATTTGAATGTCAAATATCATTGGGTATTTCTTTTCTCTCTCTAATAAGCCCATGCATGATATGTTTAAAAGAAAAATATGCAAAGAAAATTAAAAGCAAAAAGATCAAAAATTCTTTAAATATGATTGCAAGCGTGTATTCTAGGAGATGTGGGAGTTATAGAATGTACCTCAAAGGTGATAGTCCCCATCAAGTAGTTATGATTGTGTGTGAGTTAAAGTGATTTTCTCATATCTCAAATCGTCATAACATGCATACACTTATGCAATCTTGCGATATTTTTCACACACAACACGCAATATTCTTTGCTACTCTTGATACATGTACAGGTACAATGTGATTTGGCCATCACGAGGTTTTACATGTATTAATGTATGCTCACTAAATTGTCTAGACTTGTTTTAGAAATAAAAAATTGGTTAGACTTGTTTAATGTGTGTGTGTGTTTGTGGAGATCCATGTGCTTAATTTTTCATTTGAGAGATGATTTTAAGAGCTTAATATGTTGATTGGATCTTTGTTGAGTTGCATGTTGGATTGCATTCATGTTTGTGTTTTTCACATCTCGAAAAACTGCTTTTAAAAGCTGGCTCGACACCTCCTCGATAGCTGGCTATCTATCGAGCTTCCTTAAGCTTTTTCTTATTGCAATCTCGCCTGCACCTCGATACCTGGTGGATCTATCGAGATTGGATCTGTATGCTCGATAGCTTCTCGATACCTGGTGGATCGATCGAGCTTCTGTTCTGAAAATTGATGTGTTGATCCTTGACACCTCAGCTGTCGATGTGTATTTTCTCAACACCTCCTCGACAGATCTCTCGATACCTGTCGATACCTGCATCTATCGAGAATTACTAGCTTTCCTATATAAATCCCAAGCGTGATCCGATCTTCATTTCCATCGATTTCTCTCTTGATACTTCTCTGTTTCTCTCCTAAAATCACTCCAATCTCACTCCTATCTTGGTTCTCAAGGTTTTTCAAGTTTTTCTTCACTTGGTAAGCTTCTAATCCTTTCTCATTCATGCATTTCATGTTTTGAAACCTAGGATTTGGGGTTTTTGGAAATTTTTGGGGTTTTTCAAAATTGATGAAATTTCATTGAAATTTTGGGTTGGGTTTTCACTTAAATGTGTTTAAAACCCCATACATTGCATCACATTAGCATTATAATGGTCTTGCCATGCATTTAGATGTGTGCTATATGATTGTGTGCTGGTAGGTTTGGATTAGGCTGAGCCCATGATGAAATTTCTTTTGCATGTCACATGTTCATGCATTTCCCATGCATACGTACTTCTTTTCAATATATTTAATATATTTGAAAATGTTTGGGACTTTTCTGATTGTCTTTCTTTTTCTCTCTCTCTGTTGTTTACGTTAGTTGTGTCTATGGCACCTAAGCGTAAATCCATTCCAACCCGGAACCCTCTTCGTTCTGGTGCTTCTTCTTCGTCTATTCCTACCTTATCTCATATCCGATTCCGTCATGATGATGCCTTTAAGGCATTTTCGGAGAACTTTTCTAGACAAGGCATTCATTCGGAACGCCAAGTCATCTTGTCAGATTTTGCTGACACCGACCTTCCTTTTGTCATTCACAGTAGGGGATGGGAGTCACTGTGTGACACCTCGGTCACCTGTACTCTCGTGCTGATCTAGGAGTTCTACTCCAACATGCACAGGATTGATCGATCAGTACCTCTTTTCTTCACTCACGTTCGAGGTACGCGCATTCCTATCACACCGCAGCTAGTTGCGGATGTGCTTCAGGTTCCTAGGATAGAGTTTCCTGACTATCCTGGTTAAAAGCATCTGAGAACTGTGTCCAAGGATGAGCTCATGTACGCTTTCTGTGAGTGCCCTACTTCTTGGGGTAAGCGTCTTTTTACACCATGTCGACCTTTTGCTAAAGGTCCTAGATTCATGAACATGGTGATGACTTTTGTTTTGCATCCCCTCTCTCACTATAACTCCATCACAGAGCCTCGTGCTCGGTTTTTGTTGTCTCTTCTTAAGCATCTCACCATAGACTTCCCTTCTCATTTCATTCTGTCTATTAAAGATGTTCATCTAGATTCGGTGAACCGTGATAAGCTCATCTTTCCTTCCGCTATCACGAGGATTCTACGCCATTTTTCTGTTCATTTTCCCTCATCCGACCATTTTACCGTCATGTGTGCCATAGATTACGCTACCGTTAAACGTAGTGAGGCCCAGCTTCGATCGCGGCAGTCAGATTCAGTGGCTCCTTCCTCTCGTTCCGCTCCATCCCATTCGGCTCCATCCACATCGACTCCTTCCTCTTCGAGCGATGTGTCTTTAGGAGATATTATGGCGCAACTGTAGCGCATGGATGCTCGCCTCAATACACTCTCTACGGAGTTGTATCAAGTGAACGTTCGTGTCGGTCGTATTGCACGACAACAGGCGTCTATGGGTGGATTTGCTCCTAAGGCTACTCCTTCACCGCCTTCTCCTGTGGCTTTTGCTTCTGAGGATGAGGATGATGATGATGGTGATGACGATGATGCTTCAGATGATGATGATGGAGATGCTAGCTCTGCCGATGAGATGTCTACTTGACACTCTTACCCTTTGTCATTCGTGACAAAAAGGGGGAGTAGTTTTGGTATGAGAGTAGTCTATCTTAGGGGGAGAGTTAGTATAGGATGATCATTTTGTTAGGGGGAGTGTTGATATATTTTTTGAGGGATGTAGTGAGGACAGTATGTATCTTTTCTTTTCCTTCCTTTTAGATACATTACTCTTGTACATGAGGTCTTGTAACTATTTCTAGACATACATTGTACTTATCTCTTTATTTATATTGATGTATGTTTTTCTTTCACCTACCCCTTCATGTGTTGTTTCTTTTCACTCTTTATACACATATTTCTTATACTTGTATGCAATCTATTATTTCTGTTTCACACAAAGATGCCTTGATGAGTTTTGTTTAAAGTATTTCAGAAATACAAGTTGTCAAAGTCTACTTGCCATAAACTCTCTTCTTGCAAAGTTTTTCAAGAATTTGTGTAAGGACAGATTTTATTGTATTCAACAAGTGAATATGAGTTGAGTGATTTATGACTTCTCTCATATGTTCATTTGTTTGTTGTGGTTTTGTCACAGATTGCCAAAGGGGGAGATTCTTAGGACGTATGTGTTTCACATGTTAAGAACATATGTCTTGATTTTATGTAATTGGCTTATCCTTTGACAAAACGCACTTTACTTGTATTTGGGTAGATTTAGGATGTTTTAAATACTTTAAGAAACCTTGTTTCAAGATCACGTATTGAAACTTTCAAGTCTGTTCAAGAAAATAAGTTCAGAGTGCAAAATCATTAAAGCTTGACAGCTGGTCGACAGTTGCATCTATCGAGTTTAAAGAAGCTGTTCTTCATTCGGTGTGCTCGACACCTGCTCGACACTTGCTATCTGTCGAGATTTAAGATTTTCAGAATTTCAATATGATTTTCTTGGGATCCGTGAATATGTCTTTGGACCTTCTTTTCTCCTAAACCTAGACATATAAAAGGATCAGTTTAAGGGCCGTCAAACAGTTCACAAGTTGCACAAGTTTTGAGCAAACTCTGTTCAAGCAAATTGTGACTGGAGATGAAGTTCTTAGCCTAGTTCATCTCTTTCTCTTTAAAGAAGTTGCTGTGTATGTGCACCATAGGGTTTTGTGACCAAGCATCTTCTTGATCTTCATCGTGTGGATGAATTGAAAAACTTTGCAACCAACAACCTTCTTAGTTGGTGATTGAAGTCGCGTACTGGGAGTCGTGCATCTGAAAGGGGAACTGTCACTATAGAACAAGTCCAATTGGGTATTGGGGTAAGGGTTCAACTGTAGGTTGGTAAGGTACTTGGATTCCTTTACTTGTAACCACTTGTTGTGATAATAGTGGAGTTTCGGGAGTGGTGACCTAAAAATCACCCGATGGGGTTTTTGACGTTAGGTTTTCCCCATTCATAAACAAATCACCGTGTTATTTATTTTCCATTGCATATTTAGTTTATTGGTGATTTGTTTGTGCTACCACGCGTTTGCATGTTAAATTGATTAATTAATAACTTGGTTAATTAATTAATTTCTATCACAATGGGTCATTCAGTTTGTGGCCTATCAAAATAAAACCAAATGAATAGAAGATATACTTTATAATTATTTATTACTCAAAAAATTGTTAGGTATATTCAAATTCATAACTATGTAGATTGTATTTTGATATAAACTCAAATTTCTATTTCCAAAAAAAATATATATATATTAACCCAAGAAAATATATAAAAGGGAGAGAGAAGACTTTGTGATGGGAAATTAAAAAAACACAATACCAAAATACATACTAAGAGAGAGAGAGAGAGAGTACTCATAGTTTTTGTGTAAGAAAAATATGGATTGAATGAGAGAAATGATATCAAATTTATACAAAATAAATTAGGGAGAAGAAGAGTCAAAATATAAGAAAGAGTAAATGATAAAGGAAGTGTAATGGAAAAGTAAAGAGTAGTGGGGAAATAAAGAGGCAAAGAGGGAGAAGAATGTTGAAAGAAGTGTAATAGTAGGAGTGGACTAATGGGGAGAAGAAGAGTTTTTTTTTTTTTTTTTTTTTTTTTAGAATATGAAAAATAAAAGTTTAAAAAGAAAAAATGAAAAAGAAAATATAGAAAATAAGTTCATGATATAGCCACTGATGTAGCTGAATAGGAGTGTAGCAACAATAAATTTCACGTTTCAGCTTTTAGATATATATAGATATAGATGAACTTAAAAATTATGGGTAATTATACTCTCCTCCCTTAAGGTTTGGAGGAATGATAGTCCACCCCAAACTTAAAAGGAAAAAATACTCACCTCCATTAAGGTTTGAAAAAATTAACACTCCCCCTTCCCCCTTTTGTTTATATTAGTAATGAATTATTCTAAATTTTATTAAAATCTCTTTACAAAAGTTTAATCACGGTTATTAAAAAAATAACTAATAAATTTTGATTAAAAATGCAAAATTTATCAAGCACTAAAACATTTACAATGGCAAATCTCTCTATAACCTGTTTAAAAAAGAAAAATAATAATAGGCAAAATTTTCACTAAATATTTTAAAATACATTTTAATTAAAAATGTAAAATAATAAATTTTAATTATGAAATACGATAATTTTGGAAACATACCCTTCGCTAGTACACAACATTTTAATATTAATTTAACAAAATTTTGTCAATCGAATGTCAAGAGAGGAATGCGTTTTTTCTTTTTAAGTTTAAGGTGAAGTGTCATTTTCCCAAACCTTAAGGAAAGGGAGTGTAATTACTCTTAAAAATTATAAATAAGGTTGTAAACAAGTTGAATTTAACTTTTTTTTTTTTTTTTGATAAGTAGTTGAATTTAACTAAGTATTAAAAGTTATGGGTCATTCATTTAAATTTATTAATATGAAAATTCAAATTAGCCTCTATTTAATATAAACAAACTGTTAGCAAATGAAAAGACATAATGACAAATTGTGATTAACAGCTTATCATTTTTATACGGACTCACTATGTTTTTTGCACCACTCACAACTAGCCACATAAAATAGTTGTGACAAAATGTGTGGAATAAGTTGTTGTTTTAGAATTATTTGAACCTTCAAGGAAAAAGGAAAAAATAAGGCTAAAATATTATTTTCATCCTTAAATTTTGCATGAATTTGTTTTTTTGTGCTTAAACTTTGTAAGTTTTATTTTTTGACCCTAAATTATTGAAAAAAACTTTTGCAAAGTTTAAGGATGAAAATCAAACTTACAAAAATTTAAGGATATAAATAATATTTTAGCCAAATAAAAAAAATTGGGAAAGCAAAAAAGGGAAGGATTTTGTAAGGGACCAATTTTGATTTTGTAGGGCCTAAATTGTATATAGAATATTTTGTAAAAAAAAAAAAAAAAGTGTTTTCTGGGGGCTTCTGAATGATTCTGTCCATGACCAACTAGATTATATGTTTAATCTTCGTTTTTTTTTTTTCTTTGGTCAAACAAACTCAAGCTTTTCTAAAAATACTTCCAATAATTGTACGAACACGCTAGGCCTTGAACCCCAGCTTAACCATCACAAATTCACAATATATCAGATTCCACATACATTCCATCACCAACAACAATTCTTACACACTGCACATGCCGGGGGTTGGAGAAGAGATCACCATTTGGTTTTTGCTTCTAGGTTCAGTTAAGGTTTCTTCATGTGAAGCTGCGAAGGCCTTTGAGACGATCCTGCACAGAATCATCTGGCCAAACCAGTTGGCTCCACCAGTTTTCAGTGCATTCAATCACTCTCAATCTGGTTGCATTTTCCATACTGAATGGTAAATGCTTTAGATCAGGACAATTCTGGATCTTCATAGTCTCCAAAGAGAGCCATTCAAATGAGACATCCTCACATATACGAAACAATCTTGGTAGTTTGCAGAGTACAACGTTCTTCAATTTGGGAAGGGCTCCGATTTCAACGATGCTTCCACCTTCAATTATCTCTTCTATCTTGGAACAATCTTTGACTTGCAAATCTTTCAAGTTACAAAGCAGCTGGACCAATGCTTGTGGGAAAAGTCTTTTTAGCCTTGGACAACCTTGCAGTGTCAGGGTCGTGATTTTATTGAGGCTTCTTGATTCGTTTAAGTCCTCGCAGATGGAAACGAGCTTTGGGAGGTTGATGAGGTGTAGCTTTTGCAAGGCACCAGTTACTATGTCACCAGACTCACCACCAATAATGCTTTCCATTTCATCGCATTCTTCAATTGTACAAGCTTTCAGCCCTTCCAAATTAGCTGCGCCTATTACTGATAAGTTTTTAGCACTATGGTGACCCAGTAGCTCTAAAGAATAACCTTGCTTGAGTACATTTGAAAATGCATTAGGAATGACTCCTCCAGTTGCAAATCTCAAATGTCGTTCAGTTGTGTATCCAAAAAAATCAAATCCAAGAAAATTATCCATATTGTGATTGCCAACTACAATTCTGAATGATCTAAGCCCATGATCTTCCTGCTCCATGTAATTTCTGTTCCTAGCTTCAGTGAAAGCTTCAAAGCAAGTTAGTTCTGGAAAGTAGAAACAAAGACTTGCCAATTTCTTCAACTTAGCAACTTCCCCAGCAACTGTATCTACAATCTGGTTCCAAATTTTGTTTTTGTAGTTGACATCAATGCTCAGCTCTTCTAACGAAGAAAGACTTGCAATTACATTACAAGGAATCATAAGCAGTGGCTGGCCGTTGATGCCATTGGAACAACTGCAGTTCTTCTTAAAAGAAACTCTCAGACACTTCAAACCAGTCAATTGCCCAATCTCTTTAGGCAAGGTGAGAATTCCAGTGTTGCGAAGATCAAGAATTTCAAGACTCTTCAGTTGTTGTAGATTGGGAGGCAGCTCCACTATGTGACCACAATTGTTTAGATATAACAGCCTCAGGTTTTTCAAGTTAGAAATAGACGGTGGCATTGACATGATTCCTGTATTACACAAATCCAAAATTCGAAGGTTACACATGGATTCAAAGAACGATTCTGGAATTTCTGTCAAGTTTGGGTTTTTCTGGAGTAGCAATGTTAAGGTTTTATCAGATGCAAGTTTCTGAGGTAGAGTAAATTTTTGACGGATCAATGAAACCCTTTGTGCACTTTCCCATTTCTCCAACAGTTCTTCACCTTCAAGTATCTTTCCACCTTCGCCTACCAAAAACTTTGAATCCTCCTCTTCCTGGTCCCTGATCCTAACAGCCATGCGTTGGAGAAAGAAAGGCATCTTAAAGTGCCTTGCCTTTCTGCCCTTTTCCAATAGAGATTTATCTTCCAATTCATAAAATATACGTTGGCCTCGATCACGAGCATTCCCAAGCGTCTCAGCACGAGCAAGAAATTGTTCAGCCTTCCAGCACTCAGTCATATAATCTTCGTGAACTTCATAGTCTGGTGGGAAAATTGTCCAATACCGTAGACAAGGTTGGCAATCCCTATTTAACCGGTCATAAACAGTTTTAAATGCTTTGTAAACTTCTTCCATTTCTCCCATGGGATCCGTGCTTGGAACCTGCAACTGGCACAACACATCTCGCCACGAAGCTAGATAGTTCTCATCTATCAACATATCTCTCAACATATTTGCTATTATCATGATCACTTGTGGCATCCCACCACACTCCCTGAGTATACCTTTCACAATCGGCTGGCTGTCTGGTTGATCTACTTCGATATCCCCTAATAATTTCTTGAACAAATTCTGGCCATCATTCTCTGATAGTCTTGTTATATTGATCTCCTCATCTGTACTCGAACGGTAAACATTTCTATATCTAGTTGCAAATACCACCTTTCCAAGTTCATGGTTATCATGAATGCCAATGTCATTCAGATCAATCTCTGAGTAAACCCCATCAAGAAGCAACAGATATCTCTGGTCAACTAGATTTTTGGATATCTCGTCTGGTATTTGATCACTTTGTGCTCCTAGTTGTAACCGCTTCACAAGTTGTTCTTGTATCTCCTCTCTCATCACCTCTCTCATCTCCTCTCCCATGCTCTTCGCTTCTGAAACATCTACAAAAAGGACAATATCAAATTGCTGGGTTTCACGAACTCTATTATTTAGGTTTTTCATTATTGTTGTTTTTCCCACTCCTGGCAGTCCCCATATGCGAAGTCTCTTGAAATTGTCACCTTTGAGCCACTTCAATAGCTTTTCTACATGATCATTAAGTGATGGCACATCATCTATCTTCTTGGGATGCTTCATTCTCACTCGGATTGGTGGTGCTTTTTCTCTTTTAACCATTATATTTATTTTTTGTTGTCGATCACATAGAGCAGTTACCTCCGTAGTGTACGTCACAACATCTTTGCCAAGCTTTAGCAAAGAATGAAATGGACAAAGTCCACAAAAGCATCTGCTGATATTGTCATCTTTTTTCCTCAATTCTTCAAGTTTAGCTTTCATATCTTTCACTTCCTTAAGCCAAGTCTTGCATTCAGCTGTCTCCTCCATTGTCTCCTCATCCTTTTCCAGATTATTTGTCACATCTGCCTCTTTATCACAAAGATATCCTTTTTCCTTTTCAAGCTTGGCCCAATTTTCCTTGAGATTGCTCACATAACCATATTTGCGCTTCAAATATCCTAGCACATAATTTACTGTTGATGTTGCCACGTTCCCAGTCACTTCTGTAGCTACTGACTCCATCATCCTACAAAAATTTATAAAGGAAAATGAGGTACAATCTGAAGATTCTGAACTGTTTATTTTCTATCGTTTTATATGATAAATGATAGAATGAAATTGAAAAACGATGAAAAATCAAGCACCTGCTACAGAAGGTACGAGAGTCAAGTTTTGTTCCTTGAGGATAACATGTAGGGTTGTAAAAAAGCCAAGTTTTGTCGATTAGTGCATATTCAAGCTTAGCTCGTCAGGAAAAATAAAAAACTCGAGCTTGTGACAAGCCTAAAAATAGTGTTTGAGCTTGAGTTTGGCTTGATTAATTAGTCAAGCCAAACTGAAGCTTAATATCAAGCTCAAACTCAAACTCAAACTCGAGCTCAGGTCAAGTTTTTGAGTTTGAGATCTAAAAAAAATTACATTATTAAATGCTTAAATCTCTAAAATTAAGAAAAAGAAAATAATATACTCATTTTATCATGTATCTCGTCCTACTTATGATTAGCTATTATTCAAATTAATAATTTCCATAATTAAATTCATTCATTCATCATTTCTTGTCTACAACTTCAGCAATTGTTCAAAATGCAAATTTTACATTCACGTTAGAAGGTAAAGGACTAAAAAAATACCTGTTTGGAACTATTATGAATGAGAAAATACTAACATATTTCATAACATTACTTTAGATGATTGATAGAGAAGGATCATATGTGGCCTACTTAATTATTTATTTATTTTTAAATGTAACTATAGTCTAAAGTGGTTCTTGATCAGTTTAAAGAGAAGGAAAAAATTAAGGTAATATAGATAGTGGTCTCATGTTGGTCATGTCATTAATAAGATATGTGTAATGAGTATATTTAACTAACACATATAAACTTATAAATGAGTTTATGCTTGAATTGTTGTGTATCAAGCCTAATAGCTCACGATTTTGTTCATAAACAAATTTTTTTGCTTGGGCTCGGCTTGTTTATTAAACGAGCTTAAAACTAAGGCTCAAACTTGGCTAATTTATAAACAAACAAACATAAATAAGCTTTTTATCCAGCTAAGCCCGAGTTGTTCATGATCGGCTTGGCTCATTTACAGCCCTAAATTAACATGTCTTTTCTATTTTGCTTACCCTATATCAAGAAATATTATAGGTTCTCAATAAAATTAATGCATCACAAAATTATACTCAAGTAATATCAATGTTTATTTATTTTATTAATAGCGTAAAAAACATCCAACAAAATAAACATTAATACATATTTTGAAAATGTAACCTATGAATTGCATGTTCTTTACACTATTAATACAGATATCAAATTCTGTATCAATCGGATATTATTTACTATAATGATCTATAAGCTTATATTTTAGGCATAATTTTAAACTGAAAAAACTTGCAATTTAAACAATTTATTGATGACATAACTATTAATATTTAATTTTTAAGAAATTTTGCAAACATGTAGTATATAAGAAGAAAATATAATCCAATGGTGGATTTGTCAAAATTTACCTCTAACAAAAAGATATTGAGGAAGGTTTTGTAGCTAAAATTTATCATTTTTCAAAGTTATGCTATACTTTTAAGTTTGAAATAAATTATTCAAATAACTCTCAAAAAAAAAAAAATTTATTCCAATTTCTCATCCTATTAAAGGAGATTATAATGATAATAAAAAAATCATAACAAAACTGCACTTAATATTAGACAAATATTGGTACACTCAAATGCATAATCAATATTTTATTTCGATATAAAATTCAATTATCACTTCCAAAATAAATAAGTATTAACTCAAACAAAAATCAACCCAAAGCTATAGAGGGAAAGTGACTACCTATGATGGGAAACTCAAAAATACAACACCAATATCATTCTATAATTTTGGAATTTCTTGTCCAATATTGGAACTTTTTGTTTATTTAATGGGACACTAAAACCCTTAGAAGTATTTTGGGACAAGTGGCCTAGATCTTAAGCTGTCCCTGCGGTCCACACTCCATAGGACCATACCCTCATCCACCAAACAACCCCAACCCACAAGCCTAATCAGCCAACCAATTTGAAGCCTTTCGGGCTTCAGACAGAGAGAACTTGGAGGAACCCACCAAGAACCAATAGCATGATTCAATGGCCATGGATATTGTGATCCATGGTCCAATGTATGATCTCTCAACAACTGAGGCTGCAAACCATTCCCACCGATAGCCATGACAAACATTAGCTGGATTGCCAAGGGCATAGGAGCCCTCAGATGGTCCGACCTCTTCACTATTTGGTGTTTGAAGGGAGATGGATCGAGTAAGTGTCCGTTTGAAAACTACTTATCTAGTTTTTTACTGAAAACTTTTTGCTGAAAGTATGCTGAAGTATAGTTGTACTTGTACCTTGAAAAAATTTGAAGAAGTGAGAAAAAGCAGGAAAAAGTGAGGTTTTAAAAAACTGTAAATAAAAGCTAAAAAAAGTTAAAAACTTTTAGGAGGAGGGAATGGAAAGGAATTAAAATAATAATTTAAAAATATTATTTCCTTCTCTTGTTTGAAAATTTTAATGGAGAGAATGGAAAATTCATTCCCTTATTTGAGAGTTTAAGTGGGAGGGAACGGAATCAGTAGGAGGGAACACTCATTTCTTTCTAATTTCTATTCCATTAAAATCTCAAATTTTCATTCCCTCCAAAATTGGGAAAAATGGGAGGGAATGAAATTAGATTTAACTAGTTGCAGACCCACGCAATGCGTGGAAATGGATAATTATTTTATAATTGTGATATAAAATATAATTTGTTTTCTAAATTTTGTTGAAGATAATTTTGTTCTCTCTAAAAATTAAATTATATCTAAAATTATTTCATCTTTCTAACTCTACCAATATATCATTATATTATTTTGAGTTGCATTTGATTGATATTATTCATTTATGAAGTGGTCCATATGGTTCGAAATTATGTTATAGTGCACTATGTTTTTCTAATTTTTAAGTTTTGAATAAATCATTCAAATTCCTCATTCTCTTAAAGAAGATTATTATGATAATAAAAAATCATAACAAAATTGCACTTAATGTTACTTAAATAATTGATAGACACATTCAAATGCATAACCAAGACCTTTTCTTTTTTTCCATATAAATTCAAATTCTCATTTACAAAATAACTAAGTAACTCAAACAAAAATAAACAAAAACTATAAGAGGGAGAGAGATTAATTGTGATTGAAAACTCGAAAATATAACACTAAAACGTATTAACCCAAAATAAAGTTATAAAAAATACAATGATTCATCAACCTAAAGTAGAGTTGCAAGAATGAATAAAAAATAGAGAGAGAGAGAGAGAGAGACAGAGAGAGAGAGAGAGAGAGAAACAAATTTATAAAAAATAAGATAAGAACAAAAAGAGTAAAAATATAGGATATAATAATAAACATCAAATTATTCAAGTCATGCTATATAATAATATAATAATGATATATTTTTATATACTATCTTTATAATGTAATAAGATGACATCTATTAAATCAAAGAAAAAAAAAAGGCGAAAATACAATGTTAGTCCCTAAAGTTTACCTACTGAGTGCTTTTGGTCCTTGAAGTTTCAAATGAGTATTGTTGGTCCCTAGAGTTTATAAAATAAGCATTGTTAGTCCTTCCTTCAACTTCCATTAGTGGAGTGGTGATGTGTCAATTTTTTTAATGATGTGGCAACAATTTTTGTTATTAACAAATTACATGTCAGCAGTCCTACCATGCTCTCTGTCATCCCAAGTTTTTCTTTTCCGGCCTCAAGTCTGTATTTGTCTCAGACGCCACAGATGGCTCCGATCAGTACTTCACTCCCTCCTCTTGGTTCTGCTCCCAACCCCTCCTTCTCATCACCAACATCAGCGATGACCTCAAACAAACTCAACGGCCATGAAAAGCAATCAAATGAATACTCTAGATTCCAATTCAGTCCATATTTTAAATCACCCCTTGTGTTTTTGAGGTTTTGTGAGCTTAAACTTGTTCTCTAACAAACCCAAAGTTTTTTATTATGGCAGAGCTTGTTTCCAAAGAGACCCACTTCAAGATTTATATCTAGATTTAATTTTCCGTACCTGGGGTTATTGGTTTTCATAAGAGATGTTTTGTAATTGGTTGCGTAATTCAAGCTTAGATCTTGGGTTGATCTTCGTCTAATATGGATTTGTTGCTCTTTACGGAAATTCAGTTTGTTTTATGGAGGTTGAATTTGTTGCACTGGTGAATGGTGGACATGAGGCACTGGCCATTGGGATCGAAAGAGAGAACTTGGGATGGGTGGTGGGTTTGCCACATCATGTAATAAGTTAATAATAAAAATCATTGCCACATCATAAAAAAAATAACACATCACTATTTTAATAGACACATAAGCAATAAAATTTAACAGAGTTGATGGAAGGACCAATTGATGTCATTTTTTAAACTTCAGGGACTAATAGCACTCGTGTGAAACTTTAGGGACTAAGAACACTTACTAGGTAAACTTTAAGGACTAATATAAAACTCTCCTACACCTGATATGGAAACTAGGCAACGATCTAAAAGTTGTTGAAATGGGAGATGGGCTACTTCAGTTCAAGTTCTCCCTGGAGAGTCAACTACGACGGATGTGGGACAATGGCCCATGGAGCTTCGACAACAATATTTTGGTCTTACGAAGATGGGAAAAAGGATTGATAGCCAGCCGATGGTACAGGTGTGGGGGTTGCCTTTCGACCTTATCAATAAAGAAGCAAATATGGATATTGGCCAAGGCATTGGAAGAGTGGTGGAGGTAGATTGCAAAGCGCTTGACTTCGAGCAAGCCCGCTCCCTACGGGTTAGGGTCGAAATTCCCCTTGAGAGACTGATTCACAAAGGTGGACAAATAGAAAGCCTAGAAGGGGACCAAGTCAGGGTGGCATACAAGTACGAAAGGCTAGTGGGTTCGTGTTTTCAGTGTGGTCGACTAGGTCACGAGCTAGCCAGATGCCTCCACCCTTACGAGGATACGGTGGTGAGTAGACCGTACGACGAGTGGCTTAGGGCAGGCACCAAAACAAAACTGGAGGGGTCGCGAAGCAGGGCGGACAGTCCCCCACGACACGATCCAGCACCATAGCCTTCAGTTTCGAATAGAGTAACCCAAATTGTTGAAACTCTACCAGCAACAGGGGATGACATGGCTGACAATCCCAAGATTTGCGGTATAATAAATGCGGACATAGACAAGGGGGGTAAATTCGGGATTCACGAAGCTGAAAAAGATACATCCTTTTCGCAAATCTCGGACCGAATGTCAACTGAGTTAGAAATTTTGAAACCTAGCCCTTCCTTAAATGGCCATGCACTAACCCAGACCTGCCACCCACAAGCCAACCTAAGCCTCCATGATATGATCTCCGAAATTTCAGCGGGAAACTTCTTTACTATACCTATCTCGTACAGCATGGATATACACCAAGTTAAAGAAGATCACGTGACAAGAGTAGAGCAACCAGCCACCTCATGTAAAAATGCATGGGAGGCGGGACCCGATAACAATAACACATCAATAATGGCTATGTGGAAAAAAATCACCCGGACTCAAAGCAATGAAAAAAGAGACACATCCATGGACCCACTAGTTCGTGAAGGAAACAAAAAGGTAGAGAGGGGCCACCTTAAGGATCCAACTGAAGTTAACATGGAAATGCATAAAAGGCATAAGGGTTTGGCCAGCAAAACTAACCCACCTTTCTCAAAGGCGGCAGCTGCTTCCCAGCCCCGCCAATCACCATGATCATTATAAGTTGGAATTGCTGAGGGCTTGGGAACCACCGGGCAGTTCAGGTACTTACCGACTTGGTAAGAACAAAAGGACCCACGATTTTGTTTCTCATGGAAACAAAGTTGACAGTAAATGAGATGCAAACAGTAAAAACAAAACTTGACTTTCCTTTGATGCTCTATGTACCTAGTGCGTGACGTAGCGAGGGACTTGCTTTGCTATGAAAAAACGATGTGGTGGTTACTACTCAGAATTACTCTCCCAATCACATTGATGCTTTTGTGTCTTCCCCTATGCAGGCTTTATGGCAGTTGACAGGGATGTATGGCCACCCTGAGGAAAGGTTAAAAAGTGAGACATGGAGGCTAATGAGGCATCTTAGGGCTCAGGCTTCACTCCCTTAGTTGTGTTTGGGAGATTTTAACGAAATAATGTTCTCTAAGGAGAGGAATAGCCGAACCCCAAAACCATTACAGCCCTCCTGCACTATGGTCTAGTGGACTTGGGCTTTCAAGGGTACAAATACACATGGAGGAATGGTAGACACGGGGAAGCCTTTGTGGAACAACAGCTTGATAGAGTTTGTGGAACAACGGCTTGATAGAGTTTGGACTTGGGCTTTCAAGGGTACAAATACTCATGGAGGAATGGTAGACACAGGGAAGCCTTTGTGGAACAACAGCTTGATAGAGTTTGTGGAACAACGGCTTGATAGAGTTTGGACTTGGGCTTTCAAGGGTACAAATACACATGGAGGAATGGTAGACAAGGGGAAGCCTTTGTGGAACAACGGCTTGATAGAGTTTGTGCTTCGAAGGAATGGAGAGAACTCTACCCTCAGACGAAAGTAATTCATGCGATAGCTGCCTATTCAGACCACAACCCCATAGTGCTGAATACTGAACCCACCCAGATGCGCCAATGCTGCAAAAGGAAGATTCATCGGTTTGAAGAGAAGTGGCCAACCCACCCCGAGTGTGAGGATTGGGTATGGTCTTCTTGGTTGCAACACCAACCTCCTGGCAGCCCCATGTTCTGCCTCTTCGAAAAAATCAAAAGGTGTCGGATGGACCTAGTAGCTTAGAGCAAAAACACATTCGAGAACACTGGGGACTGCATAAACTCAAAGCAGGGGGAGTGAGAGGAGCTGATGGTAGCAGGATATGGGGATAATTTGGCTAGAATAAACGAAGTCAGGAGAGAACTAAATGAACTACTACACCATGAAGAGGTTTTTTGGCAACAACATTCTTGGTCCATCTAGCTTTCGGCGGGAGACAAGAACACCAAGTTCTTCCACCAACGAGTAAGCCAATGGCACTGAAAGAATACCATTGAGGGGATACATAATACAAATGGGGAGGGGTGTATGGACATAGAAGGAATAGCAACCACTACAGAGGAATATTATAAATGTTTGTTTACAGTCTCAAATAACCTTAGTATGGATGATGTGCTGGATGCAGTTGATAGAGTAGTAACAAGGGGGGTGGTAGAGAACTTGGTTTGCCCATATACAAAGAAGGAAGTTCAAGTGGCCCTCTTCCAAATGCACCCATCTAAATCACCCAGCCCAGATGGCATGTCCCCTTTCTTCTTCCAAAAATACTGGCACACTGTGGGGCATGACGTCACCGCAGTAGTGTTGTTTGTGCTACACTCAGTGAGGTACTTGCATAAAATGAACTATACACATATAGTGTTAATTCCCAAAAAGAATAATCCACAATATATTATGAAGTATCGACCTATTAGCTTGGGTAATGTAGTGTCAAGAATTATTTCTAAGGTTCTTGTGAACCATGTGAAATCCATACTATCTAATGTTATCTCTGACTATCAAAGTGTGTTTGTGCCTAATAGGATTATCACAAACAATACTACTGTTGCATTTGAAATGTTACATAGGATGCGGAATAGAAGAAAAGGGAAGGTTGGGCACATGGCAACCATGCTTGATATTAGCAAGGCCTACGATAGGGTGGAATGGGAGTTCCTTGAAAGAATCATGTTAAGGCTTGGGTGAACCTTGCAATGTTGACGGTGCGTTCAACCTCGTACTCTGTCCTTATTAATGGCGAACTGCGAGGCTACATCACTCCCTCAAGAGGTATTAAGCAAGTAGACCCGTTGTCCCTGTACCTATTCCTTTTCTATGCTGAGGGGTTGTCCTCTTTGCTGCAAATGGCAATCGAAGCTCACCAGATGAAAGGACTTCTCTCATGCCACGGGGGTGTGCATATCTCACACCTCATGTTCGACAATGATTGTTTGTTGTTTTGTGAAGCTAAAACCGAGGAATGTTGCCGTTTGCTAGACTTGCTCACTCAATATGAAGAAGCGTTAGGGCAGGCTATTAACCGACAAAAAACCACTTTGTTCTTCAGTTGCAACACTTGTTGAGAGGTTCAGGAAGAAATACGGATTATGTTTGATGCACAGGTACTATCAAATTGTGAAAAATACCTTGGGCTGCCCATGGTAGGGGGGGGGGGGAATCAAAAGTGAGCACTCTTAAAGAACTCCAGGAAAGGGTTACCAAAAAAGTGATGGGGTGGAAAGAAAAGAATATCTCCAAAGCAAGGAGGGAGGTTCTTATCAAAACGGTGGCTCAAGCCATCCCTACATATTCCATGAGCATTTTCAAAATCCCTAGAACAGTTTGTGATGGCATGAACTCAGTTTTGGCCAAGTATTGGTGGGGTCAGACCCGTAAGGAACGGAAGATACATTGGATTAACCAGGCTAAGCTGTGTACTCCAAAGGATAGAAGAGGGATTGGGTTCCAAGATATTCACACTTTTAACCTTGCAAAGTTGGCGAGGCGGTTGATCCATGGAACTCACTCTCTGTTCTACAGAGTATACAAAGCAAGGTACTTCCCCACATGCTCGTTCATGGAGGCAGAGTTGGGGAGCAACCCCTCTTATGTGTGGCGCAACCTCCTCAGTGCTAGGGAGTTGTTGAGAGAAGGCTCGGTATGGAGAGTTGGGGATGGATGCACAGTTGGCATTCAAAGCCATAAATGGCTGCCTCACCCCCCAAAGTTCTGTGAAGGTGTGGACTTGTCACTAAAAGTGAGTGATTTTATAGACCCGCACACCAAACAGTGGGATAGGGCGAAGGTTCACTCTTGGTTCCTACCACAGTCAAGGGAAGAGGTGTTAAAGATTTGCTTGGAGAACTTGGAGGCTTAGGATAAGCTGGTATGGAATGAAAACAAGTCCAACACGTTCTCCGTTCGAACTGCTTACAATGTAGCCCTTCGGTTGAAGCAGGGGTCCAGTGGTGAACATTCTAGGGCACGGGATGACAAACGGGTCTAGAATAGGCTGTGGAAGCTACCTATCCCACCCAAAGTGCGAAATTTCGTATGGAGGGCTACCTCGGACATCTTACCCACCCGTGTCTGCCTAGCTCGTCGAAGAGTCCCCATTGACCTAACATGCGTTATATGTGGAGCATAGGCCGAGACCGCCATCCATATTCTATGCTAATGTCCGCTAGCACGTAATGTATGGTCACTTGTTAGAGGGAAACTGCAGAAATGTGACACCTCAGTCCAGTCTTTCCTTAGCCTAACCCGATCGTTGATGGAGAAGCTGCCCAAAAGAGACCTCGAGATGTGGGCCATGGTGGCATGGTCCATCTGGAATAAGCAGAACCGATTCCACTTTGAAGCAATCCAAACTCCTCCCCATGCAATTCTTAAGGGGCACTCTTGCTTCTGGAAGACTACCAACGGCTAGCTTGTCGCTTGAATGGTACCTGAGCAACTGAGAGTGCAGACCATTTGTATACTTTTTCAAATTTTTATGTTTTCGCTGTACTGCTTTTTTTTTTCTTTTTTTTTTTAGTCTTGTTTGGTGTAAAGAATGTTGGGAGAGCAGGGACGTAGCCAGGAATAATTACTTGGGGGGGCCGGGTTGTAGTAGAGATATACTAAATATAATTCATAAATCTATTGAATACAAAATTATCAACTTTCATATATTATCATATTCTTGTACGTTAATGAACATGAAAAACTGTCTAGTTCAATTTAGACATACAAAAAAGAACATTCACATCAAATCATGCTTGGTGATGATTTTTCATGGAATAAATACACCTTTAGTTAAGCAATGGCCTTTTAGGATAAAAAAATTAAATAAACAAATCAATCAAAATTATAAACAAACAACATAAACCAAATAAATTAACAACACCCTACTACCTTGCATAATGTAATGGCTGAAAACAAAATACACAGACTCATGGCCCTCATCCCAATTGCCTTCCATAGATTAATTTTTTTTCATTTATAATTTACTTACTTTACTACCCAACTACACAATGCAAGCCCCACCCTGCCCCCACTAAGATTACAATAACAATAAACACAAAAAAACAAAGTCAAATATGCATAAATAGCTGTGTTGGCAAAGGGATATCACACATTCACATACAAATATTTGATATTTCTATTCTGCTATTCAGACTTCAGTATTTAGTTCAGTTGTTGAGAAAAAGAGAGATAAGTGAGATGAGAATGACTGAATGAGATACCTTGAGGAATTGAGATGAGGGCTTGAGGTTGAGGTGATGAACAAGTTAGCGAGCTAGTGGAGGCTACGGCGTCACGGTGAGCGGGTGAGGAGATTGTTTCCAAGGCAGAGGCGTGACACTATTGGAGGTGTGAATTGAGAACTGAGAAGAAAATAAACCAAGATGTAGTCGTGACAGTGATCAGATTGTTCTCTCTTTTTTTCAAACGATGAGGATGGAGGATGCCTTTGTTTTGTTTGATTAGGTATTTTAGATTTAGGGTTGGGCTGGGCTGAAAGTGTGCTTAGTTTAGAGGAGAAAATTTTTGTTTTATTAAGGATTTGGGGCTGGCTGGTGGGGCTAGATGTGGGCCAAGGTTTTTCTTTTATTTGAAGTTGTATTGGACTAGAACTCAAGAAGAATTGTTGAAATAATTTTGGGGGGGGCCGGATATCAATTTTTGGAGGGGCCCAAGTCAATTTTATATGTACTCTAAGTAGGGCTGTCCATCCAATCCGACGACCCGACCCACCTGAAGGTTCCGACCCGAAAACCGACCGACCTGATCAAGTCACCGGTCGGCGACAGGTCAGTTGTTCCAAAAACCGACTCCGGCGGGTCGGTCTCGGTTTTCATCCCCAAAACCCGAAAAAACCCGATCTGACCGATGTACTAAGAAATTTTAGCAAAAAATTTCCAGATTCTGGCAGAAATTTCTAGATTCCGGCAAAATTTTCCAGAATCCGGCAAAATTTTACAGATTCCGACCAAAATTTTCAGATTCCGGCCTCAAATTTCCAGATTCTGACTTAAAATTTTCAGATTCTAGCAACAAATTTTTATATTTCGACAACTTATCAAGTAGATCTAGTGATATTTCATCCAAATCTAGTGAAATCTCACCGGATCTAGCAAGATCTCACCAGATCTGGTAAGATCTCCGCCGGATTTAGCATTTTTTCGCCTGAAATCAACTATTTTGGCTGGATTTTTACCGTGGACGATTCCGACCGAACCGACCGTGTTTCCGGCGCAAAATTGACCGCACCAATCCGACTCCCTCACCGGTCGGTGGTGGGTCAGGATTTCCTCAACCCGATTCTATCGGGTCAGTCTCGAGTTGGGCACAAACCCGACCCGGACTGGCCCGTGGACACCCCTAACTCTAAGGGAAATTTGAAAAATTTTGGGAACGAGCCAAGTGGCTCCGCCCCTGTGGGAGAGTGGTCAGAGAGACCCACCCTGATAGTTTGGTTGTTTTGGCTTCGGTTTTAATATACTCCTATCTTTTCTGTCCAAAAAAAAAAATTTAATTAAAGAAACTAATGTTCAACAACTAACTCTGCCTAAGTTCTGCAATTCTTTTATTACATTGGTAATTAAACTACTAAAACCATCAACATCTTCGTAAACTTTCTTTGAACTTTGCTTTTAATCAACCTAGATTGTGACTATATAAAACCCCAACATCATTGATCATTTCTTTTCACGGGGAAAAAGTTTCAACCAAATTACCTTAGGGTGGACATTAATTCAGGAAGCCATTCAGCTCAAAATGACAAATCTTGAAATAAAACAGTTTATCATTGATGATGGAAGCTTGAAATGAAACAGATCTTTAATATAACGCTAGTACCAGCTAAAAATTTACGCTCTTGTTTAGAAAAGGTAAATAATCCAGGACAATGTTCTCCCCATGCTGAAACACAACGTTAATAAATGCTTGATATATATGTGTACGCATGGCATATGATTAATAACAAACTTTTAGGCATACCTGTCACTGTGCGTCTAGCTCGGTTTTCTTCTTCTTCAATGGAGATCTTTGGTACTGAGTTAGATGAAAACTTGAGTCTAAGCTGTTTGAATGCTAGAAATGGAAAGACCATAACCATTCTACAGCGAAGTCAACTAGCAATGCAATTATCAATGAATAATTAAAAAAGACAGCTAGCAATGTAGGTCCCACGCACCTAGCACGTTCACATGCTCAACAGTGCCCTGTCTGTTTTTTTTTTAATAAAAATTTTATTAAATTAAATTTTTATGAAATACAGCTCCCAAGTCTAGTGATAACCACACACATCTCTATCAGCAGATTAGGATTAGGATCGGTGCGGTAACTAAGGAATTGCACCGGGTGCAATTTACCTCATTTATTTTACAAATATTTTTCATTATTTACTTCTTATAAAATTTTCCTTAACTTATTTTTAATCAATGATTGAAATTGAAAGTTTTTTTTTTTTTTTGTAACTATCAATTTCAACTATTAAAAGTAATTGCACCTAATCTTAATTCTAGCATATAAAATTGCTTTCCTATTAAAGGAATAGTTTAACTGGTTGTCCTCCTCTTGACATAACTAAGGGTGTGTTTAATTCAGCTTATTTAAATTATGTTATTTGAAAAAGTGGCAATTTTAAATAGTGTAGTACGAAACTGGATTTTTTTTTTAAATTGAGCATTTAATAAAAACTGTTAAAAAGTGTTTTTTAAAAAATTGAGTGTTTAATTAACACTTATAAATATATATACACACATATATTTATATAAAAGAATTCTTTATTATTATTATTATTATTATTAATGACTTCTCAATAGTAATATTAATATTAACAATTTACGCTTTTAATTTTTCTTAGCATGGAATACACCATCATTATCTTAAAACTTAATAATTTTAGTTGTATAAATCTTTGCAATAACTTTTTTTTGAGACTTATATTCTTCTTTTTTGTAATTATTATACTCATTATTATTAATAGTAGCGACTCTTTTCAAATTATTTTTTTTCCTTGATGGAAGTTATTAACGCAATATTTTTACAAAAAAATTACAATAAAGTCTATGTGACAAATTATTAAAGATAGATAAAGAAAAATAATAATGTCAATAGTAAGTCCAAATAAGAACCATTAAAAACTTGCTACGTAAACTTTTATATGAAATTGTTTTGAAAATATTGTGTGAATAACAAAAAAAATTTCTAAAGAAAAATAACACTAATTTAAAATTTTAGGGACACAATAAAATGTCACAAAATTTTCAAAATACTATTTGTTTTTAGTTGTGATAAATTCTAGTCTAATATTTTATTAATTTATTTAATTTTCTTTTGACATATAAAATATTTGACACCTCGACTATTGTGAAAAATTTTGTGATAATTTTTTGTGTCATAACACAATTGTAATTTTTATTTTTATGAATCTCTTTACATTATGACACACTATCCCACTCAATCCACTTTTTATTTTTCTTTCTATTTTTTTCTCTCTTTTTTCTCGTCCACCGTTTCTTCCCAATTCCTATCCAACATGAACCATCCTTTCTTTCCTCCACCCACTAACTCCACCCACTAACATGTCTCTTCTTCAGCTCTTCTTCTTCACCCAAAAGACACGAAAAAGAAGAAGAAAGAGAGATAGAGAGAGAGAGAGAGAGATATAAGACATAAATAAATAAATAAAAATGAGAGAAGCCCGAAGAAGAAGAAGAAGAAAAGGAACCCAGCAGCAAAGTTTGAGATCTAGTTCTGGGCTGCCCAGTGCATAATTTGACTTTAGAATAGGGGGTTAGAATTGGGTTTTTTTAAAAAAAACTGCAATTTGGGAAATAGATGCACCTTCCTAATGGTAATATTTATTTTGCATTGTTGCATTTTGCAATTGCAGCTCTTGTACTACCACACGAAAATGGCAATTGTAGCTCTTGTACTACCACACGAAGATGCAGGATTCCTTCGTACTGGAAAACGCACATTTTGATAGTGTGATGGATTTTGGGCTAAAAATCATGTCTTTTGGACTCCTTAAAGTGGAACCAAACAGTATATGATATACTGCAATTTATACCCCCCCCCCCCCCAAAAAAAAAAAAAAAAAAAGCTCCGAAAAACTTCAATAAAAATTACATGGAGACAATTGGATAAATAAAATTCATTATATATTTCTTACTACCAATTACACAGAATTTGACTGGAAAGTGAAACTATTTGATCGAAAATCGTTATCAAAAAATAAGGTTGTGGGAAGAGATTAGTTATTTATTAAACACAAATTCAAGAGTTTGTCAACAACACCCATAGATTCAAATAACATGTCATCACACTTATGAGGATTAACACTCATAGAGGCATTTTCACAAACACGTGGCATGTTACATTCATCACCAACCAAATCATGCAAAGAGGCATACAAAGCACGATCCATGGCAAATAAGCACAATGGGTCAAGGATCACACTTAAATATTTAAACCACAACAAGTGCACACGCTCTAATACCAAATAAAAGTTCAAATATGTGTATAAAACACCCTTGAACGTTTAGACCCCCAAATACAAAATAATGAATTCAAACTTTATGACAAACAACAAGTGTGCGGAAAATGAACATAAGTTATAAACAGAATTGGAAATCAATCTAAGCCAATTATAAATCACATCCACAGCAGAAAATAAAAGGCAAAGACAAAGGGAAGAAAGATGTAAACACAAGAACAACACACGATGTGTTATCGAAGAGGAAACCGAAGCCCTCGGCATACAACCTCTCCGCCGCCCTCTAAGCAGTCAATAATCCACTAGAAAATATAGTTGGGATACATGAACAGTAATAGACCCTCCAAGCCTAATCTACCCAATGTACCTAAGCCCTCCAAGCTTCTTGCTCCAACGAGGTTGTGCCGAACCTTTTTCTTTTCTAACTTACCGGATTCCGCTATAATCCATAGCATCCGCCATCTTTGGCATCTTCCAATGCTTCCCAAAGCTCCAAAAACACTCAACACTCTAAATGGGTGTGGGTAGTGTTTGGATAGAAATTTCCTCTCAATAGGTATGACAATGAGAGAGGGAATGAGAAGAGACTACAAAGATATCTCTCTAAGAATGAGTAACTCTCTCTAATTGGATGGGTGTTTTGAAGAAATCTCTCTTAGGGTTTTTCTTTCTGAATGGCCACTCATATTTTGTGGGAATGAGGGGTATTTATACTGGTGTAAGAATGGAATGCGAAGAGTCAGTTTTTCCAAAACAGGATTAGCTGGCGACTTGACCTCGCGACTTGACTGAGTCGCGAGTTCAAGCCGTGAGCTAACTGAGTGGCTAGTCTGGATTTTTGTTCTGTAGTGCTTCAGCTGACATGACTGTTCAGCTCCCCTGCATGCTCTGTACGTGTGCTGCTTCTGGCGGCTTGCAGCCGCGAGTCACCCGCGAGATCCAGCCGCGAGTCCCTGCTTCACTGCACAGTCTTGAGCATTTCTTCACACTCTCTCACACACTACCCATACATGATTCCCACCTAAATACAGAGTTTCTAAATGTTGTATTACAAGCAAATTTGTTATGGAATAAAGCCAAAACATGGTTGATTAAATTCAACCTTACAATCTCCCCATTTGGCTATTCCGTGACAAAACACCCTAAAACAAACTCTAGACTTAAATGTGAGTTTGGGAACAATGACAAAACTCACTCACACCTAAATCTAGAAACTGTGAAGCTCTTGAATCATATGAACATGAGTCTCCTGAAACACAACAATACACTATGATCATTGTATGTAGAAAATATGAAATGCATATGAAACAGGCATAAAGTGATCAAGCAAAAATGAAGTGAAGAACTAAATCATGACTTAATCAAACAAGTAATCACTACAAGGTAGTGATCACAGTACTCATTCACACTTGGAATGAACACTTGATCATACAAGCAAACAAGAACAATGCAAGTTACTTGTATGTCCAATACTCAACCAATGCATAATACACTAAGTATATGCATCTAGGAACAATCCTACAATGGCACAAGAGTGACAGTACTTAACCATAAAATGCATGACATTTGGATAGAAGTACTGATTTAACAAAAACATAGAGGCTGCATAAAGCATGGTATAAACCATAAAGCCTACAAGAAAAGAACATAAATCCTAAAAGCTTACAAAAGCAACATGGGTACAAACCACAAAATACTGAATATAAACTTAAGCAATATAAACTAAAAGTGCTTAAAGTTTCTCCCCTTCAAAGTGATGAGAAGCTGTGATGCACTTGGAACATATATACCTATAACCTGAAACACTTGCACAAAACACATTAGACCCTCAAGGTAAAGCAAGTAATACAAAGACAAGTATAATGTAACAAGTAAAAAGCGATCAAGTAAGCATGTTGTGAAACATATGAGAAACTTGATCAAACACCAAAACAGTCATATAGAAATGACTACAATGATCGCATAGCAAAGCAATTGATCATCCGAACATACATTCAATGAAGCACAATAGCATAAGGAAGTATGCATGTCCAAAACAAACATGATGCGATGCGAACAATAAAGCATAACTCAAAGCACTATAAAGCCAACAAGAAAACAAACAGAACAAATTTTTCTAATTAACCCAAAGTCTTCTCCCCCTTGGTATATGCATCTCCCCTATGGAATATCTCTCCCCCTACAAATGTGCATGAGAAATAGAATTTCTCCCTCTAAGAATGTGCACAAGAGTCATATAGAAATGACAAAACACTCCAGTATACTTTCTAGAGTATACTCTCCCCCTTTTTGTCAGGAATAGACAAAGGGTCAAGAAGAAACGAGGGCAAGAGATGAAGGAACGAACAATGCTAATGATGCATGAGGGGTGTGAGATGAATGAGAAAATGAAGCTCAAACCTAAGACAATGTAAAATGCTACAGAGTATAAGGTAGACATGACATGCTAGGATGAAGAAGCAAGGTCTAGACCAATGCATGACAAGGGTAGCAAAGGTGTGTGCAAGAGCTGATTGTGTGCAATGCATGACCAATGCATGAAAAATACACATGTGGGGTAAGGTGTATTAAATACACAAGCAATGAACCAAACATGTTCCTAATGAGGAAACATGAGAAACCCCAAAGTTTGGTATTCATCGGAGTCCAAACAAGCAAGAAAATGTCTAAGAGGCATTTTATCAAACACCTAGCATGCACACTATGAACAATAATGTGAAACAATGTATAAACATCATGAAATCCACCCTTAATACATGTTCTTTCTGCCACAAGGGGCCAACAACCAATGCAAATCAACAAAAGAAACTAATCCCATGAAGAAATTTGACAAAAAAAATAAGTTTTCCCAACCCCTATAATATAAATCTCAACCAAGAGCACAAAACTCTCCAAAACATAATCTAAAGATCAAAATTAATGAAAAGAGTTTATAATTACCTTAGAATTGTTAATGGAATGAAAAACCATTCAAATTGATTAGGTTTTGATGTAAAAATATTGATAGAGGGGTTTTAGAGAGGATGGGAGATGTTTAAAACAAGTTTCCCACGAAAAAAACTCTTTAGAAAACTGATTCTGGGCGTTTCACGACTAGGCGAGTCGCGAGGTTCAGTCGCAAAAATTTTCGCTGGTCGCGAGTGAGTTGCGAGCAAGCCGCGAGTGAGTCGCCAAAAGCTTCTGGATGAACTCGCGACTGGGGTTTTGCGACTGGCAAGTCGCCAGCTGAGCCGCGAAAAACACTGACACCTGTTTTTCAATGCAGAACATGGTTAAACAATGAAAAACAAAGTAAACACTAAACATGAACACAAAGAGTGATAAAAATCACTTCCAAAAACATATAAAATGATTAAAAATCTTTTTGGATTGAACCATATATGATTGAGCACACACACATCACATTTAGACAAGTACAATCTAACAAATGAATAAGACATTTATTGAACATTAGGCATGTGTGTTGTGTGTGTGTATCAAATGTGGAATAGTCCTTAGTCTAGAGTGAAACTTCAATGATCAATTCAATCAAGTCATACACAACTAGTACTAAGTCAAGTGGTCTATCTCAATTATAGAAATGAACATATATGACCTCCCACAAGAAAATGATTACATATGATGAAACTTTTCATTTGGCTTCTTTACAATTCATAACATTTGATCATTTTCAAAACATCTTATTTTGAGATCGATGCCTGAAATTTGTGATATTTCAATTTGATGAACAAGCCTTTGGCTTTTTGGACATCATACATTTTCATATAAGTCGCTTTCCCTTTTTCCTAATCGAATACTAGTATGTGGGACGGCTTTTGCAGCTCATTATCTCTTTTCATTTTGAGATTTATATTTATTGAGCTCTTTAAGCAATAAAAATAAAATAGTGGGAAGAGATATAAGCACAAGTCTACGCATGTATCAAAACCAACATGACTATTGACTAATCATTCATGACAAGTTTGAAGATCGATTTACAACAATCACACAAAGATGTCAAGATTTTTCCCACAAAGATATAAGTGCAAAAATAACAAGTTAAGCTCGTAAATGCACAAAGCCATTTGTACAAAGGTACAAGGCCAAACTCACATGTGATATGTGCTCAAACAAATACGATCAAACTTTTTGAATTTTTCACTTTTTATGTGATTTTGGATTTTTTACTCACACAAAATTGAAATATAAAAGTAAGATAAAAAACAAAACAATGCATACAAATAAATGCAAGATGCACAAAATGCATGATGCACAAAATGCATGAAAATATGACATTTAATGCATGAAGGGTCCTACAAAGATCGAAAGAATTAGATTAAGGACCAAAAGAGTAAAAGCTCAACCATAGGAACCCTTCCTCATCCAAATGGAATGATTGTTTGGAATGAGTGTCTCATGAGAAGTGAGACGAGGGTTGAAAGAATGAGAACCGGAGATGCACATAGTCAAAGAGGTAAGAGCATTAAACATTTTCTTTAACAACATGCTATTTTCACTCAAAACCGGTTTACTCTTTTTAGCACAACTTCCAAGAAGTTCAAGTTTCTCTTTTCTTTTGATTATTTTAAGAGCATGAAACTTAGAACAATGAAGTCTTAGATGACCAAAAGCACCACAATGGTGACACACAATGTGTTTAGGTCCACTTGGCCTTTTAGGAAGGGATCTAGCAATATGGTTTTGTTCTCTCTTCAACTTATGATATTGAGGTCTTATATGACCAATCACACCACAATGGTGGAAAGTTGGAACAAACTTAGATCCATCCAAAGCCTTAGGTTGAGACCTAAAAAGAGGCTTTGACTTAACAGCCTTTCTCTCCACATTTTGATTTCTTTTGTGTGGAAGAACGTACACCGATTTGTCCTTAGAGGTAAAATACACAATAGGCACAAGATCGGGTACCACAACATGATTGCAACAAATATTATCATCCATTTTATCAATGGGTTCAGCAATTAAATACTTGGCATGCAGCTTAAGAGATTCATTTTCACATTTTAACTCATCAACAAGTTTGTTAGACAAAACAAGTTTAGCATCCAAGTCCATATTCAAACATTCAAACTCTTTTAGCTTTTCAAGAGAATCTTCAGCAAGTTTTTTATATTTCTCAATCAATTTGTTGGATTCATTGAGCTTTGCAATCAAATCATCATTTTCACAAAATAACTTGCTTAAATTATTTTGAGACTCCTTAGCATTTTTCTTCAAGAGTTTGTCAACAACACCCATAGATTCAAATAACATGTCATCACACTTATGAGAATTAACACTCATAGAGGCATTTTCACAAACACGTGGCATGTTACATTCATCACCAACCAAATCATGCAAAGAGGCATACAAAGCACAATCCATGGCAAATAAGCACAAGGAGTCAAGGATCACACTTAGGTATTTAAACCACAACAAGTGTACCCGCTCTGATACCAAATGAAAGTTCAAATATGTGTATAAAACACCCTTGAACGTTTAGACCCCCAAATACAAAATAACGAATTCAAGCTTTATGACAAACAACAAGTGTGCGGAAAATGAACATAAGCTATAAACAGAATTGAAAATCAATCTAAGCCAATTATAAATCACATCCACAGCAGAAAATAAAAGGCAAAGACAAAGGGAAGAGAGATGCAAACACAAGGACAACACACGATGTGTTATCGAAGAGGAAACCGAAGCCCTCAGCGTAAAACCTCTCCACCGACCTCCAAGCGGTCAATAATCCACTAGAAAATGTAGTTGGGATACATGAACAGCAATAGACCCTCCAAGCCTAATCTACCCGATGTACCTAAGCCCTCCAAGCTTCTTGCTCCAACGAGGTTGCGCCGAACCTTTTTCTTTTCTAGCTTACCGGATTCCGCTATAATCCATAGTATCTGTCATCTTTGGCATCTTCCAATGCTTCCCAAAACTCCAAAAACACTCAACACTCTAAATGGGTGTAAGTAGTATTTGGATAGAAATCTTCTCTCAATAGGTATGACAATGAGAGAGGGAATGAGAAGAGACTACAAAGATATCTCTCTAAGAATGAGTAGCTCTCTCTAATTGGATGGGTGTTTTGAAGAAACCTTTCATAGGGTTTTTCTTTTTGAATGGCCACTCATATTTTGTGGGAATGAGGGGTATTTATACTGGTGTGAGAATGGAATGCGAAGAATCAGTTTTTCCAAAACAGGGTTAGCTGGCGACTTAACCTCGCGACTTGACTGAGTCGCGAGTTCAAGCCGCGAGCTAACTGAGTGGCTAGTCTGGATTTTTGTCCTGTAGTGCTCCAGCTGGCATGACTGTTCAGCTCCCCTACATGTTCTGCACGTGTACTGCTTCTGGCGGCTTGCAGCCGAGAGTCACCCGCGAGATCCAGCCGCGAGTCCCTGCTTCACTGCACAGTCTTGAGCATTTCTTCACACTCTCTCACACACTACCTATACATGATTCCCACCTAAATACAGGGTTTCTAAGTGCTGTATTACAAGCAAATTTGTCATGGAATAAAGCCAACAAATGGTTAATTAAATTCAACCTTACAATACCATTTCTCCACCACTGTGTTAATTGATTTTTTTTTTCCTTTATTTATTTGATTTCCACTACTATTAGCGTGGCTCACCCAAATTCCTTAACCCAAAGCCCCTTCTCATCGCAAAAACTGTGTTAATTTCTTTATTTGATTGCAACTAGCGTGGCTCACTGTGTTAATTTCTTTCTTCTTATTCTTTTTTTTTTTTTCTTTTTCCTTTCTATATTTTAGAGCAGGTCTGCTTACCACGTCCTTTTGTTGGCCTCATCAATTCTCTTCAGTCTTCACCAGTATCATTCATGACACCACCATGAGGACCATGATCAAACTATAACAACCTCATAGCAGCGTATACACACTCAAAACTACCGAATATGGTTTTGATTTGGGGATTTAGGGTTGCAAAGGATTTGGATTTGGGGAGAGGGGCTGATACACAGGAGAGAGCTGAAAAAAAAAATTGTTTTTAATTGATTGGGAAGAGGGGGGTTTTGGTCTTTTAAGCTTGTGCTACTTAAGCAATACACAAGTGCAGGCCGCATGCTTTATATTTTCATCTAATTTAATAGTAAAACTAACGTTGGGTGCAAAGTGTAACAATAGTCATAGTTTAAGGTGCAAAACGTAATCTGGGGTATAGTTCAGGGTGATAAAGTGTAATTTTCCCAAGAAAATGATTGCGGTGTATATCCAAAAGAGCCTTTGATTGAATTAAACTAGAGTTAATGAGTTGGCACAATTTAGAGCTTATATTTATTCCACTTTGAATAGTGACCCTTAAATGGCCAGACTTGTAAGTCCATGTGGTTCCTTCCTCATGTATATTCAATATAAAAGGTTATGACATTTCAATAGACACTTTTTGGCATATCAAATTTGAAGGATTATGACCTTTTAATAGGCACTTTTTGGCGTATATATTACAACATATCTTATATATACCTATATATACAACACAAACTAAATTATAAATGCAACACTATGTCTTTTATTCCTTCTCATAAAAAACTTATAAATAAAAAAACATTGCTTTTTTCTACCTAACTATTAAAACTTTGTGCTATTTCTTTCAATATCATTTTTTTTTTAATTTCATGCATTTTTTCTTGCTACTCCAACTCAAAAATAATGCATTTTTTTTTCTTTTCTTGAAACTCATTTAATAGTTATTCTCTTGCATCACACAGGTTAGCGACTAGTCTATATATATAATAATAGGTAAAGTTGAGAGAAAATTTAATTAGATTTTAAATTAAAATTAAATTAGAGTCTAATTTTACGCCATGTGTCCCATCTAATCTAAGTTTAAATTTTTGCGCTGAGTGAGTTAATTCAATGTAAAAATTGGATTTCAATTAAGAGTTTAATTTTGTGTCATGTGTTCCTTCTAATTTAACTTTTTTTAATTTTTGTGTCAAATGAGTTAATTTAGTATAAAAAACGAGGAGTCCAATATAAATAAACCATAAAAAAATATAATTTTTAAATGATTTTATATTTATGGGCTTTTTTTTTAATATCTAAAAACAATTCAAGTTTTTAAGTCATATATATTAATAGCCAAAGTCAAGAGAAAATCCAATTAACTTCTAAATTGAAGTTTAATTTTGCACCACGTGTCTCATCTAATTTTTAAATTTGTGTGTCAAGTGAATTAATTATTAGGTGCAAAAATTTTAAAATCTAAATTCAATTAAATTCTAAATTGAATTTTAATTGGAGTTCAATTTTGCGTATGTGTTCCATCTAATTTTTTAATTTTTGTTACAAGTAAATTATTGAATGTAAAAACAGAAGAGTCTAGATCTAATTAGATTCTAAATTATATATATGTATTTGTGATTGTTTTTAAATGTATCTGTGCATATACACGAAATTACACACTAGTGTATATATATAATAATAGGTGAAGCAGAGAGAAACTCAAATTCAATTCCAAATTAGAACTCTAATTTTGTGCCATGTGTCTAAATTCATGTGAGACCCATAGCAATTTCAATATGAAATTAGAGTCACCACCGCTCCCCTTGGTGTGGCGGTCACTCTATAAGAATAAATGCTTGTAGGGTATGGGGAGCAAGGGTCAGGGTTCAAGTTTCTAAGAGGGAACTTCACACACATATACACTTAGATTAGGCTAGAGTTGAAATTCTATCTTGTATAAAAAAAATATATATATATATATATATATATATATATATATATGAAATTAGAGTCTAATTTTCCACCAGGTCTAAAATTAAGTGGGATTAGATTACGCTGTGCTTTTTTCTTTTTTGGGTGAATAAAAAATTCTACTCTTCACACCCACATATTTTTAGGTTCACCTCCCCTTCTACAATAATCAAAACCCAAAATCCTTCCTCTCCCTCAATATACAGCTCCCCTCTTCTTCAATTAATGCTATGGAATTTCAAAAGAATATCTCGGTATCAATGATGCATGCCTTTGGATCTTTCTGTATCTTATATAGGAAGAGGATCTCCATCTATTCCGATTGTACTTTTCTTCACAATTTTAATGGTCCTGGTTTATGCTCTAGGTCGGATTCTTCGGGTAGTCGGGTTTGGGCTTCGAATTGGGCTAAATTTGTGAATTTGAATGAATTTCTGTCGAAATTCAATGAAAAAGGCAAATTAAAACATCCCAAAAAAACAAAAAACTAAATATCATAGAGATGTACATAAATTTAAAGGGAAAAAAATCATATTCCAAAATAAAGAAAAAGATAGATGAAAAAGGAAGAAAATATACCTGAGAGTCTTGAGACTAAGAAGCTAATCCGTTAGCATGAGAAGGCTCAACCCATGGTGGAAAGTGAGGCGAAGCTGTGGGTGTGGTGATGAGGCAGCGGCGGCAACAACTAGGGTTTGGATTGTGGAGGGTATGGAGTGAACTCAGTGAAGGGTTGAGACTTGAGACTAGAGAGACTTGAGATTGGGAGTAGAAAGAACGGAGACTTCTGAGATTGAGAGTGAGATTTTGATTTAATACTGAGAAGTGAGAACAGATCTTGATAGTTTTTAGACCCCTTAAAACACAATTGAATTAACCTAGTTAATTAGCCAAATTATTACTTAGTCCAAATTTCAGATCTAGGTTATCGCAATCAAACAATCATATCATGCATAGTAGCGGAAAGATAATAATACAATGATATGATCACCTAGGAAACCAAACTGGTAAAAACCTGGGGAGAATTTAACCTAACTATCCTCAAGGTAAACGTGAATCCACTATGAAAGAATCGTAGTTTTCCAATAGGACTTAGACCACTAACATCCTATTGCTACCCACCAGTGGAAACTTACTGACACGACCACGTGTAAGTTCCGAAACCACGGACTCCTTCTTTCTTGGATTCTCCAGCAAGAACAAGCACACCCACTTGTGTTTCTTTAAGTTCTTATGGCAGCAATTGAATGATCATCAAGTTCTTAAGTGAATCTCCTTCTTGATAATCCTAAGCTTGTGTAAAAGAAAGCTCCTCATAGATCTCACAAGAGATTTACACAAATAGCAATATGAGCAACACTAAAACGTGGTTAGGGTTTGCCTTATATACCTAGGGCAAAAACACAAAACCCTAAACGTTTTAAATGAACTAAGGCTGAGTTGGAATTCTGCAGAAAACGCATTCTGCCTGAATTTCGATTGATCGAGCTTAAGTTTCAATCGATCGAACCAGGCCAAATTGCACTATTACATCTGCATCAACTTAAATCCAACTTTACATAAAAGACACAACTTTGAGCAAGTCTAAACACGACTAAAACATCTTGTTTTGATCATGGTTTGCCAACAATACACATTAGAGTTCTAAATACATAAAATCCTAAGTCTTTAGAACCTAACAAATCTGAGATGGGATTGAAGTCATTGAAGACTGAGGCTTGCGTGTGGATTTTGTGGAATCTATCGTCTGGTGATTTGATCTTTGCTTTTGCTGATTTGATTTTTGCTTTGCAAAGAAGACTCTAGAGGCGTGTAGGTGTAGTTCTCAATTTACCCAGACTTTAGATGCGTGTAGGTGTAGTCTTGTCAAACTCAGTTTCACGTGCTCACCTCAAGAACCAAGAGATATTCCAAGCGTTCATAACGGGGTGTGCTTACATATGCTACCAAGAGCTACATCAAATATTTTGTATTAAGATATTGATGATGTTATTTCCTGTCATATCATATTTTAAATTCGAAAATATCAAGCCACCCCTCATATAAGTTATAACAGCTATTGATTCTAAAAAAAAAAAAAAAGTTATAAGAGCATTAGCATCAGGAAATGCTACTCTATTCCATTTTACCATTTCAAAAAACTACTTTATCAATTATACCATACCATTTTATAACACACCCAACATCCCAAAATTCTATTTCGCCATACTACACATTAAAATAATATATATCTACATAATAAAATATATTTTTTCTTTTTTTCTTTTTTTCCAATTTTTTCCTCCACCTTCCCTCAACCTCTATCACCGCACCTCCACTGCCCAGTCACCACCACCGCGCCTCCACCATGCCCACCACTGCCCACTGCCCACCAAAATCCCATCGGAACAAAAACCAGTATTAAAAAAAAAAAAAAAAAACCAGCGTCACAACAAAAGGAAAAAAAAAAAACCCATCGAAAAGGCAGAACCCAGAAGAACCAACCAACCATGCGGTGACCCACGCCGTGACCCACGCTGATCTCCACCAAGCCCATCACTGTGACCCACGTCGATCTCGCCATGACCTCGCCGGATCCAAACACTGGCGGTCTCCGACAACCAACAACCCACTTCAGCCACAACCCAAACACCGGACCCAACCATGACCCACAACCCACTTCAGCCATACCCACTTCTTCCTTTAAGCACCGGTCACAGAAAAAAAAAAAAAAAAAAAAAAGCAACCACAAAACCCGCCGGAGCGCAACCCACTAGAAAAATGAGCCACTGTGATGTGTGATGTTGATGTTGGGAGGAGAATGGTGTTTGGGTCTGAAGAGAGGAGAGAGCAAATGGAGAAAAAGAGAAGGAAAAGAGAGAAGAGAACTGAAATAATGAGATAGAGGAGAGAGAAATTTTGGGGGAAAAAGGTAGAATAAAATATATATATATTTTTTTTAGAATACTGCTATAGTGCAATTCTAACTTTAGAATTGCATTGTAGCAGTATTGCAAAAAAATTTGCAATAGTTGGGTTTAGCATTCCCTGATGTAGAGTATTTTGGTGCTTAAAATGCCAAATTCTCCTTACATTTGGCTTTAGCATTCTCCAATGCTGATGCTCTAACAAATATTACACATATATTACTATACTATAAGTCAGTAATGCTTTTATAATTGCGCCTAGCACTCCTAAAGCATGGACTGCAAAACCCCAAAGCCAAGGCCCAAGGAGCATTCAATGAAGCGCACATCAAGTGTGCACTTTTGCCCCTTTTTGGAAAATCTCAAAGCCCAAAAAGTGTGCTTTTATTTATTTCTTTCATATTTTTCCCATAAACCCTTTCAATTAGTCACTACATTTTCGTATTTAGTGCTTCATGATCTCTGACTTTTGTCATATTTTGGTTAAGCCATGTACTTCATTTCGATCATTGCTATTATAGCTGTCCAAATTTTGTAAAACACAGACAATTTCCTAAAATGTTTCCTTTAAATTGTATATGATTAATTGATTATCATGTTGTCCATTGATTATTATTTTTTTTCAAATTTACTATATAGAAAATATAAGAAATTGAAATGGACTGTATGCCCACGCTTTAGAAATCGAATTTCAAAACACATTTGGTTCTACTTCTTCTTCTTCCCCTAATTGCGTAATAGTATATTCTGATTTACAAAAAAAAATTGTTGGTAACCTATATGATAAAGGGTCTTTAAATAGCTTATTGTCTTAACAAAGGTCATCTATGTTTTTACGGTTTATGTCCTTATTTGGTGTGCTTTTTTTCCTCCACAGGAGATTATCATAAAATTGGGAAACTCTGTTGCCAACAAACTCAGGTTTTTTAGCTACTTATTTTCTTACCAAAGGTCAGCTCTTTTTTATTGTTTATGTTATTATTATTGGTCAATTATTTGATAGGCTATTCATATTCTATTTATTAGATATATAAATCTAAACTAAATATGTGTTGTAGTGTAAAGTCTAAGGCCCCATTTGGTAGAGTAGTTTAACAACTTGTTTTCAATTTTTAAACGACATTACACGCCAACGAACTAAGGCTTTTTAGCTACTTATTTTCTTACCAAAGGTCAACTCTTTTTTATTGTTTATGTTATTATTATTGGTCAATTATTTGATAGGCTGTTCATATTCTATTTATTAGAGATATAAATCTAGACTAAATATGCGCTGTAATGTAAAGTAAACATCTGAAAGTCAAAACATCTATGTGACATTATTAAAAAAAAAAAAAACAAACAAACAAACAAATAAACAAACAAACGTGTGTAAACATCTATCCCAAATTCAATTGAAGTGGAAATTGTGCTAAGTGTTCACGTGGTGGGATTTCCATCAATCCACGTTTCATCCTTTTGTTAAAACACGTAACATGCTTTCGAGGAATTGACACCTAAGGGACAGATCAGATTATTGCCCAAAAAAGGAAAAATAGCCAAAAACAAAAAAGAAAAGGTAAGGTAGAGATTAAAGGCCCGTTTGGTACATGTGTTTAAAAACTGAAAATTGTTGTTTGAAAACATAAACCAAACACCTTCTAAAGATGCAACTGTAATGATTTAGAATGGGGAGAAATTATTTTATGCGTCAATAATCGCTTGTGTGTATATATAGTCATACGCATAAAACAAGTCAACCTTTAAAAAAAAAAAATTAAGATTCAAATTATTTCTTGTGTTATAGTTTTTCACAATATTATACATTATTTAATAAATTTTTATTAGATGATATATATATATAGGATTTTGCTAATGTGTGCCCTAAGGGCACACATTAAGCCATTCATTTTTGGAAACATTTTCTCCGAACCCATATATATATATATAGAGAGAGAGAGAGAGAAGGGGATGCACAGCTAAAGGGAATAGACGGAAGCACAGTGTAATATAGTGGAACAATAATACAGCGGTAGGACCAGCCAAGTAGTAATATCAAAATAATTCAAAGTAAAAGGGGACACACAGCTGAAGGGAAGAGACGGAAGCACAATGTAATATAGTGGAACAATAATAAGGCGGTAGAACCAGCCAAGCAGTATATATCAAAATAATTCAAAGCAAATGAAAGCAATTTAGAACCGCCCGAGATAGCGGTAATCCGTCCAAGGTGGCGATAGCAATAAGCAGTATAATGAACAGAAACTGAAAATACTTGTTACTGAAAATAGTACAAAACACTTACAGCAGTAGTAGTTAATACAAGATCTCAGAACAAGTTGACAATTACAAAGCTTGAACTAGTCCTAGTTACAAGGTTTGTAGGGAACAAGGTAGTAGTAGTAGGAACAAGGAATTCTCTCAAAGAAGGCTTCTAGGGAAACACTCTTGAGTTCCCTCCCTTTGCCTCACTCGAACCTCTCTTAAACCCAAATTGATTCTCACTCAAAACCCATCAAATTCAAGTTCAAATCTCTGCAAAATCTCTTCAAAGTTATGTTTCTTAACAATCTTTTTACTCTTTTCCTAGATTATGCAAAAAAAATTGTAGGTTTGTCTTGAATTAGGGATTTTCGAAAAAGGGTTGGGTTTATTGATTTTGGGCAAAAAAAAATTCAAAATTTTGATTGGGCTTTACCCTATTTGTCATGATTGTATTTGTGTTGGCCCCATGTGGCAATTTGAACTTGTATTTAGGCATATTTTCATATGTTCGTGCATTGCCTATATGTGTAGTGTAGTGTTGCATTCCAAGTGTTTGACAAAAAGCTCAAGTGGTATTTTTGAGTTGGTTTGGACTCAAATGAGTTCCAATGTTTAGGTTTACCCTTGATTGAACTTTTATAACATGTTTTGATCTTTGGGTGTGTGTTTTACACACTTTTCCCAACTGTACCTCACCATGCCTTGCCATGCATCACCTAGGCACACACCATGCACACCTCACGCATTAGATGCACACACATGCACAGTTGCTATTGTTTTGCATTTTGGTAATATTCATATGGTTTAGCATGTAAAGCATGTTGTTTTAACATTGTTATGTTCTGTTTTAAGTCTTTGTACTTATAGTTTGGACTAACTTGACACTAATCAAGTTTGTGTTCTATTTTTTGTGTTTTTGCTCTTGTTGCTTTGTGTTGTGTGTCTATTTCTTCAGATGTATCATCGTTCCTCTCGCGGTAAAGAACCTGTGATTGACTTTACATCATCACCAGTTTCAAAAAGGACACGACATTCATCTGAAGTCTCCAACAACGAGAGATTCAAGACTCCCCTGGACTCTCAAACTTTCTCTAGCATTTTTTAGGAAGCCCCTATTGTGGTGGAGCGTATTGTCCAGTTTGACACCTTGGGATCCACCTTTATCCCAAGGATTTTTGCAGACAAAGATTGGATCGATCTATTCGGAAACTTAGAGGATCCGATTGATGAATTAGTTAAGGAGTTCTACTCAAACGCTAGATTCACTGGAGTGGAACTAAAGTGTTGGGTTCGAGGAAAGGAGTTTATCATTACTCCAGATTATTTTGCAAAGATCCTTCGCATCACCGGACCCAAAAATGTGGACAGCTCTCCATATGATGACAGACTTCCTCAAGTGACAGAAATTCTTCAAATTCTTGGAGCTAAACATGAGGTCTCCACCAAAGGCACATCCATTGGAACAGCAAAGTTCAAACCTGAACTAAAAACTCTCACGTTTATCATGTTCTCCAATCTATATCCACTGTCCAACATGAGATTCATCAATCTTGGAAGAGCACAGTTCTTGTGTGATCTCATCACAGGAGCTCCAATTGATATTTGTGCTCATATCTTCCAGACTATGGGGAAAACGACAACACGAACAACAGCACAAAAGTGTCTTCCTTTCTGTAGTCTTCTCATGAAAATCATGGTACATGAAGGCATTCATCCACCGAAAGATGGAAAGATCCTAACTCGTCATCACCAAATATCTATAGCATCTCTTCAAAAGAGCAAAAGTCACTCTTCTGCTGAGTGGGAAAAGCAAAATATCTCCAAAATACCAAAGAGTGAATCTGTTCAACATGTCACTCACTCAAGTCATGGCTCAGCTGCTCACACTATCTCTAGACATATTGAGACTATATCTCCTCACATTCCTAAGCCTTAGATTGCTAGCACTTAGCCAAGATAATCTAGCTCTCACGCTGACCGGTTCACTATTTTGGTTGAGGGTTTGCATGAGCGTGTTTCAGGACTTGCAAATGTCATCTACTCCACCAACAACCAGGTTCAAATGCGTCTTACTACCATTGAGACACAGTTAGATGAGATTCAATGCAAGTTAGAGGAAAGCCTTTAGCTATTCGTGCCAAAAAGGGGGAGAGCAAACTCTTTGTATAGATTGGACGATAGCTGTAAGGTTGAATTTATTCAACCATCTAATTGGCTTTATTCCGTGCCAAATTTGCTTGTAATTCAGCATTTAGTAATCCTGTATTTAGGTAGGTTTGATGTAAGGGTAGTGAGTGAGTTAGAGTGAAGATTGCTCAAGATTGTGCAAGAAAACAGAGACTCGCGGCTGGGACTCGCGGGTGACTCGCGGCTGCAAGCCGCCAGACGCAGCACACGTGCCAAGCATGCTGGAAGATGAACAGTCATGCTAGCTGGAGCACTACAGGACAAAACAGGACAACTGGCGATACGGTTATCTCGCGATTGGATCTCGCGACTTAGTCAAGCCGCGAGGTCAAGCCGCGAGCCACCCCTGTTTTGTAAAACCTGACGTTTCACATTCCTCTCTCACTCCAGTATAAATACCCCTTTTACCCACGATTGTGAGAGAGCTTCCAGAGAGAATTTTGAGAGAGAAACCCTAAAGAAAAACAAGATTGATTCACCCACAATCTATACCTTAGAGTCTCTTCAAATTCCTCAACTCTCTTCCTCTCCATTGTCAAATCCTTGAGAGGCATTATACCAAACCTGGTTCTCACCATCATCATCACTGTGAGACAGCTGTTTGGGTTTCTGGGAAGCAGTTTGGAAGGAACCAATCTTCATTGGTTGATGCTACGGTCTAGTAGCGGAATCCGGGAAGTTAGAAAAGAAAAAGGTTCGGCGCAACCTCGTTGGAGCAAGAAGCTTGGAGGGCTTAGGTGCACTGGGTAGATTAGGCTTGGAGGGTCTATTGCTGTCCTTGTATCCCAACTGTATTTTCTAGTGGATTGTTTACCGCTTGGAGGGCGGCGGAGAGGTTTTATGCCGAGGGCTTTGGTTTCCTCTTCGATAACACATCGCGTGTTGTCTTTGTGTTTGCATCTTCCTTCCTCTCTATCTTTGCCTTTTTATTATCTGCTGTGGATTATATTTTGTTTTGGCTTAGATAGTTTTTACCAATTCCATATTATAGCATATGTTAAGTTTCCGCACATTAGTTGTTTGACATATTGCTTGAATTGGTTAAGTTGTATTTTGGGGGTCTAAACGTTCAAAGGTGTTTTGTACACGTTTTTGAACTTTCAATAGCATACAATAAGGGGGAGAGTATCACAAGAAGGGAAGTGTGCATAGTGAAAGGGGGAGTTTTGTGAGCTCAAAAGGAAAGGAAAAAGTTGATACACACCATTTTTGGTCATATACTCTTGGATAGTTTATTGCTTTTCCTTTAAAGCTTAAGTACATTGGTTTTAATATTCAGTTTAATATTCAGTATATGTGTTTATTTCATTACTTTGTAGCATCCTTTTGTATTTTTAAATGTTGCTAAACTATCTTAAGTACCACACGCTTGTACCCTTGTAGGATTTTGTATCCTTGATGCAAATACTTCGTGTATTTTGCATTGGTTGTGTGTTGGACATGCAATTGATCATTATGATTGGTCTTTATTGCATTGCGTGTCCGGATGAGCATTTACTAGCTAAATGCTCATTGTAGTCATTCTTTAATGATTAATCTTGTTTGATCAAGATATGCTTAAAAGTTATATAGTGTTTAATAACTTGATCGCACTTTAATTGCTCATATATGTACAGTGCATTCAACTTGTCATAAGCTTAATGAAAGTTTTGTTTGTGTACAAGTGTTTCAGGTTATAGGTATATACATGCAAGTACTTCACAACTTCTAGATTAGGTGCGAGTGAGTTTTGCCACTATTCCCAAACTCATGTTTAAGTCTAGAGTCTGTTTTAGGGGTTTTATCAAGAAATAGCCAAAGGGGGAGATTGTAAAGTTGTAATTTACAACTAGTTTATGTTGGCTTTAATTCCGTGCCAAATTTGATTGTAATTTTGTTCAGTCTTATGTACCCTGTATTTTATGTGGGGTTTATTTGTAAGGGTTGTGTGAGAGTGTGAGAGAGAGAGAGTGTGCGTGAAGACTCAAGGCAATTGAAGACTAAAGCAGTTTTCGCGGGTACTCACGAGTAGGCTTCCCGCGAGGTGAAGCATGTGTCCAGCACATGACTGAAATGAGAAGAGTCAAGACAGAATGGAGACAGCTGGTTTTCGCGAGTGTCTCGCGGGTAAGGCCTTCCCGTGAGATACCCGCGAAACATTCTGTTTTGCTGAACTGTTATATTTGATACACATTATCTGTACCCACACTATATATACCCACATTACCCACAGATGTTGAGGAGTGCTTCTGAAAGAAAATCCTAGCCACAACCCTTGAGAGTTAGAGATTTTTATACTCACATTTCTTCACACAATCCATTGTGGTTTTTCCTCAACTCCTACCTCTCCATTTCTATATCCTTGAGAGGTTGATAGCTCAAACACTTTCCACACCCATTCTGGGTGTAAAGTGAGGTTTTGGTGCTACTAGAAAGTATTGGAAGAAGCCAAGCTTTGGCAGATGCAATCGGGTGTATTGTGGGATCCGGAGAGCTAGACAAGACATGGTTCTGAGAAGCCTAGTTGGAGTAGGAGCTTGGAGGGCTTAGATGCATTGGGTAGATTAGGCTCGGAGGGTCTCTTGCTACTCGTGTATCCCAGCTAATTGTCTAGTGGATCGATTTACTGCTTGGAGGGCGGCAGAGAGGTTTTACGCCGAGTACTTTGGTTTTCTCTTCAATAACACATCAGAGTATTATCTTGTGTTTGCATTCTTCTTCCCTACTCCTTTAGCTTTCATTTTACTGCTGTGTTTTAATGAATATGGCTTAGAGTAGTTATATTGTTTATCCGCTCGCATTTACTCTATTCCACACTTAGTATAAGTTAAAGTAAAATCAATTGAGCAGTAATATTTAATTTTGGGGTCTAAATAGCTCTTGTGTTTTTAACACATTTTCGAGCTGTCAGATGTAATAGAAGAAACACATATTACTGTCTTCTTCTATGGTATTGCTTTGGCTAGAGGACTCTTATAGTGAAATTATCATAGCAAATTGAAATTGGTGAATACTTTATGAATTGGATTGGCAAATGAGACTTTTTTTGCTACACTGCCAATTGGTACCTCTGTAGAAGGAACACAAGAAGTGTTATACACCGCTCAGCTCAGCTAGACTCAATTCATTTACAATCCTATCAGTATCTACTGCAAGCCTACCTCCAAAGTCACTAACACACACACACCTGAGAGGAGAATACAACCTGAATATACTAAAAACTAATAAATTTTCACCAACTTCCCTTCACCTCTCATCTCTTTTTCATCCTAACCTCACCCTCCACCCAATCTTGTGATATGAGTAAGTTCCAATGAGAAAGCCCATTTGTTATACAGAACTGAGGCTTTTAAGACAACATTAAAATAGCAGCAATTAAGTTAATTATTTGAAGCCTTGGAAGCCTCAAATATATGTGTATATGCCATATGAAAATTTGGTTCCAACAAAAAATTCAGACACGTACATTATGCATGATCCAAGCAATTGAGAAGGTAGAAAATTGGAAACAAAGAAACAGTATCAAGTGCTTGAATCAAGCAACTGACTCGTTGCTATATTTAAGTCCTGGGGCTTCTCCACCACAAAGACCACTAGGTTTCTTGATCTTCTGCACCTGCCCTTTCCGATGATTCAATTTTTTCTTCTGTTGTTCCTACACATTTGGAGAGAGAGACATTAGTTTATAAATACAAGGATACGGTAATTTGTTACATTGAAGCAAACAGTCTCTGCCACAATACCTTGTACTTCTAACTACAATTTTTGGTTTGCTTCTTGCACTTTTGAGTCAGCCTCTGTTCTTCTCCATCTGCAGCAAGTTTGGCAGGAAATATATGATGAGAGTCTGGAGTCTGGTGAAAATGGGTGTGGTAAGTGGTATCTCATTTCCATCAAGGAGTTCTTGAGAAGATGGGACTGCTAGGGCCCTGCAGAAGCAGAAATTTTCTCAAAATACAAGATACCAGAACCAGGGAAATCTAAGTGCGTAGAAATGGCCATTAACGGCAGGACTGAAAATCAGCACCAGACATTAAAGGAAAAGCATATACACATATATGACCATGCATGAATAACCACTAAGTGTCCCCTATATGCATATAGGAAACAGTAATATCTGCATTGATAAGCTATGGTCCCTATGCTATAAATAGAAACCTGCAATTCCTACACAGGTATTCCTTAAGCCGCATGTCGTCCTTAATCCAGAGTTTAGTTCAAAAGAAATGAAATACAGATTGCATGGCCACCTCCTAGAGCCTCCCGCTTGGAAATTCTTCTTTCAATGATTTTAAATTTCAAAACCATTACGGCCATCCCCACTGCTTCACCACTGACCGTTTGCATAGCCAAACTTCTTGCACATTTGTTTTTCCTTCTGCTGAAAACTTTCTTGCATCATCCTACTCCGAGCACTATATCTTTTATTCTCACTTTGCTCATATTTATCAATACCTTTCGCTTTCCTCTTGATTAAAAAAATAACTGCGTGCTAGAGTGCCAAAAAGATAAGAGGATTGAGAAAAAGGAGCTCTTCTAACAAAAGAGAAGATTAGCACACGGACAAAAAGATCTCGACTAACAAGCTTTTTGTTACTGCTAAGAAATTCATCTTTTAATTTTTTATTTTTTTTGGGTAACTGTAATTCGTCTTTGACGTCCCAACCTATTGATAGCAACCTTATCTGAGGCCCAAAACAAAAATCTCTCAGCAATCCACATATTGGCCAATATTCTCTTAGGACACCTCAGACCAATTGTCTCTACACCCTCAATTTCATTATGTTTAATGAATAATGGTAGCCCACTTGACATCAAGCAAGAATTGCTATAATCAAATCGACTTTAAAAACTTCATTGCAAGTACTAGGCCCACTTGTAAGTCCCCTAGACAGACAGACACCCTTTGTTCCATTCTTAGAAAACCCTTCCCCTTCCCCTTCCCCTTCTCCTTCCCGACCCCTCAAATTGAAAAGCAGATTTAATTTCTTAATATGCTTGGTCAAGATTTTTTCTATACATAATATAATTGCAAGCACACATTTTCCACACAATTTGGAGCTAGGAAAGCATTAAAAATGAAAAAAAAAAAGAAAAAGAAAAGAAAAAGAAAGCGGAACCTCCCTGGTTGAAGGAATCAAAATAACACTGCAAAACCATCAGCAAAAATCTTGTGGACATGTCAAATGTTGTTTGAAGTAAGAAGAATGGAGTGGCCAATCTGGCTACTCCATCATGTTGAAAGACGCAACGAATCTATAATGCATTTTGTATGATCAGATTTCTGCAAACTCTTACTCAACCTTTGGTTTCCTCTAAGAGAGCTAGACTAGCTCAACAAGATAAATTTCTACGGAATAGCACCACACACTAGATATCGTCTCAGATAATGTTATTACATTTCTAAGACCACATTTTCGGCTCTGGAATGGCGATTACTTCCAACGCTACAAAAACTTTCTCCTTATAATTCTTTTCTGATCTATGCATTTCAGTCTTTTTTTGATAGGTATATTTTTACGTTTCAGTCTTGATCAGAAAGAGGTACAGCAAAAAAATAATTTATATCACATGTCTGATAGCATAGATATAAAATGACAAAGTTTTATATAAATAAATTAAAATAAAATAACTGCATAAATATAAGAACTATAAGAATAGAAATTGAAGACCTCACCTATACAAAGCATCCATTTGTTCCTCCTTTGATAGAGCACTCGAATCTTTCTTAACCTCCTCATAAGCTGCACCTGTGTCATCTAAGAGAAGCTTTTTTCTGCCTTTATTTTGGCTTCTGTTATTCTCTTTTCGCTGACATTTCCTTGTACAAGCAGTGATATTGGACTAGTATCATTCAAACAAATTGATAGTCCTTATGTCCCTTTCAAAGTAAGAAACAACAAAATTATCTAAAAATGCACAAAAGGAGATAACGCAAGCTCGAAAACGACATTTAAAATAAATAAATAAAGGTACACAAAACCAAGACCAAAAGTTTAACTAACTGTAAGGTTGAATTTAATCAACCATTCTGTTGGCTTTATTCCATGCCAAATTTGCTTGTAATTTAGCATTTAGAATCCCTATATTTAGGTGGGAATCATGTAAGGGTAATGTGTGAGAGAGTGTGAAGAAAAAGCTCAAGAGTGTGCACTCAGCAGAGCCTTGCGACTGGATCTTACGACTGCCTCGTGGCTGACAAGTCGCCAAAGCTGGCACACGTATGAAGCATATAGAGGAGCTGAAGAGTCACGCCAACTGGAGCATTACAGGATAAAACTTCCAGTCTGGCCAGGCCGTTAGCTCGCGACTTAGACTTGCAACTCAATCAAGTCGCGTGGCCAAGTCGCTAGACCACTCTATTTAGGAAAAACTGACCATTCGCATTCCAAACACACACCAGTATAAATACTCCTTATATCCACGTATTGTAGAGAGTTTCAAGAGAGAATTTTGAGAGAGAAACTCTAGAGAAAAATAAGATTGACTCATCCACAATCTTTATCCTTTGATTCTCCAAATTCCTCTACTTTCACCCTTTTCATTGTTACATTCTTGAGAGGTACATTAGCCAAAACCTTTTTTCATTATATCCATATCTGTGAGGATGCTTTTTGGTGCTTGAGAAGCAGTTAGGAAGAGACAAATTGATATTGGTTGATGCTGAAAGTTCAAAAATGTGTATAAACACCCTTGAACGTTTAGACCCCCAAATTACAATTTAACCAATTCAAGCAATATGTCAAACAACAAGTGTGCGGAAACTTAACATAAGCTATAATATGGAATTGGTTAAAAACTATCTAAGCCAAAACAAAACACAATCCACAATAGATAATAAAAAGGCAAAGATAGAAAGGAAGGAAGATGCAAACACAAAGACAACACGCGATGTGTTATCGAAGAGGAAACCGAAGCCCTCGGCGTAAAACCTCTCCGCCGCCCTCCAAGCGGTAAACAATCCACTAGAAAATACAGTTGGGATACATGGACAGCAATAGACCCTCCAAGCCTAATCTACCCAGTGCACCTAAGCCCTCCAAGCTTCTTGCTCCAACGAGGTTGCGCCGAACCTTTTTCTTTTCTAGCTTCCCGGATTCCGCTACTAGACCGTAGCATCAACCAATGAAGATTGGTTCCTTCCTAACTGCTTCCCAGAAATCCAAACAGCTGTCTCACAGTGATGATGATGGTGAGAATCAGGTTTGGTATAATGCCTCTCAAGGATTTGACAATGGAGAGGAAGAGAGTTGAGAAATTTGAAGAGACTCTAATGTATAGATTGTGGGTGAATCAATCTTGTTTTTCTTTAGGGTTTCTCTCTCAAAATTCTCTCTAGAAGCTCTCTCACAATCGTGGGTAAAAGGGGTATTTATACTGGAGTGGGAGAGGAATGTGAAACGTCAGGTTTTACAAAACAGGGGTGGCTCGCGGCTTGACCTCGCGGCTTGACTAAGTCGTGAGATCCAGTCGCGAGATAACCGTATGGCCAGTTGTCCTGTTTTGTCCTGTAGTGCTCCAGCTTTCATGACTGTTCACCTTCCAGCATGCTTGGCACGTGTGCTGCGTTTGGCGGCTTGAAGCCGTGAGTCACCCGCGAGGCCCAGCCGCGAGTCTCTGTTTTCTTGCACACTCTTGAGCAATCTTCACTCTCTCTCACTCACTACCCTTACATCAAACCCACCTAAATACAGGGTTACTAAATGCTGAATTACAAGCAAATTTGGCACGGAATAAAGCCAATTAGATGGTTGAATAAATTCAACCTTACAGATGCTATGGGCTGTAGCAGAATCCGGTAAACTAAAGAAGACAAATGTTCGGTGTAACCTCATTGGAGCAAGAAGCTTGGAGGGCTTAGGTACACTGGGTAGATTAGGCTTGAAGGGTCTTCTGCTGTTCATATATCCCAACTTCATTCTTTAGTGGATTATTGACCGCTTGGAGGGCGGCGGAGAGGTTTTACGTCGAAGATTTTGGTTTCCTCTTCGATAACACATCGCTGTGTTATCCTTGTGTTTGCATCTCTTTTCCCTTAATCTTTGCCATTTAAATTCTGCTGTGGTTGTGATTTTATTTAGTTTAGATTGTTTTATCAATTCTATTTTAGATTATTTTCATATTCCGCACGTACATCGTTTGATAATAAGCTTGAACTGGTTATTGTAATTTGGGGATCTAAACATTCAAGGTGTTTTACACACTATTTGAACATTTAATTGGTATCAGAGCGGGTGCACTTGCTGTGGTTTAATTACCTTAGTGCGATCCTTGACCCCGTTTGAGATAGACCGATCTCAATCTTTAAATGCTCCACCATATTTTAATGATAGCAACTATGCCTTTTGGAAAGTCAGGATGTGGGCATTTTTGTGTTCAATGGATGAAACCGTTTGGGATGCGGTGGATGTTGGATGGACTAGACCAGAGGCTGCTAAATCCACTTGGGATAAGGCGACCCTTGCAGCAGCAAATGCAAATAGCAAGGCACTAAACGCTATTTTTTGTGGTGTATCTCCAAATGAGTTCCAAAGGATATCTCACATCTCTATTGCCAAGGAGGCATGACAAATATTGGAGACCACGTATGAAGGAACAAAGAAAGTGAAAGACACTAAGTTGCAGATGCTGACCACTCAGTTTGAGAAGCTGAAAATGAGTGAGGACAAGTCATTTGACTCATTCTATAGCAAGTTGAATGAGGTGGTTATTGGCAAATTCAACTTGGGTGAGAAAATGGAGGACTCAAAGATAGTAAGGAAAATCCTTCGATCATTGCCGTAGAGCTTCCGTGCAAAAGTCACAGCAATTGAAGAGAGTAAGGATCTTGATGATATCAAAGTTCAAGAACTAATTGGCTCACTTCAAACATAAGAGCTGTCATTGCCATCACAAAGGAAGAGCAAATCCCTTGCTCTTAAGACGATCAATGAGAGGGTAGAAGCTCACGACTCATCGAATGAGGCTGTTGTCGATAAAGATGTGGAATATCTTGTGAAAAATTTTCGAAAGTTCTTGAAATTCAAGAAGAATGGAAAGTTTGCTGAGAAGGGAAAATTCGCAAATTTTGGAAAATGAAAAAGGATTTCAAGAGGAAAGATGGAAAGGACTCTCAATCCTCTCAAGGAATCACGTGCTTCGAATGCAATGGACATGGACATTTCAAGAAAGAGGTTCCCAATTATTTGAAAGCGAAGGGCAAGGTTTATGCCACTAGTCTTAGTGATTCCGATTCCTTTAATTCAGATTCAGATGAAAGCTGTGATGAAAAAGGAAACTTCTCTGCATTCATGACCATTGCTCGTGGAATCTTCGGATGATTTGAGTGCTCTAGTAGAAGAGCTTGGTGAGCACACTGAATTGGAGTCCATTGGGATAGTTGAGGAATCTGATGAGGAGGAAGATGAAAGAATAGTGGGATTGCAAGAGACCTACAATTCCCTCCTTGAGAAGACCGATGAATATGCAAAAGTGGCTAACGCAGACATTAAAAAGATGAAGAGGGCAGAGGAAGATTATAAAAGTCTTCTAGTGCGATACAAGGAGACTAAATGTGAAATGGAGACGCTGAACGGAGAATTAACCGAAGCTTATTCAAAAATCAAATTCCTTAAGCATGAGGTGGTTCAAGCCAATGCTAAAGTAGACCGAGTCTCCTCCAAGAAGCTTGATGAAATGCTTGCTCATCAAAAACCATTCTCCGATAGAAGCGGATTGGGATGCACCGGAGAGAGCAGTTCGGTTGCTAATATATCCAAGAAAATGAAGTTTGTGAAAGCCGAAGAACCGAAGGTAGCTACCATGAATGTTGAGAAAGTGAAGCCGGAGAAGAAGAGGAATGCGACTGACCAACGAGTGTTGAATAAGCCTCATAACCAATCAAATGCCAAAGGGAAATCACTTCCAAAATCACTTTTGCCATCACTGTGGAATTCAAGGTCACACCAAACCAAACTGTCATAAGCTATAAGCATTGAAGAATTCAAGTGCTCAAAGGTCGAGAGGACCAAGACATGGCAAAGGGAATTGGACTGCTGAGCAATCAAGAGGTCAAGATGGTGATTTCGGAGAAATGGATGTGATGAAGATGATTGATGCATTCACTACCTATTTGGCAAGCTTCAACAGAAGGTTTGAAAGCCATAACACTCGTACCCAATGCTATAGGGATATCACCTCAAACGCACGTGATGTATGGGTGAAGAAGGGTACTCATGCATAAGCATTATAACATGTCCATGCATTAATATTTCCTATGTTTGTGAATTTGCTTGGTTGTGTGCTTTTTGTTGTGATGCTAGCTTGATTTGAGAATTTGTGTTTGTTTGTTTGTTATTGCTTTAAATGTTTTTACATTGTTGGCTTTTATCAATCTTTTCTCGTTTTTATGTCGAAAATCCAAAAACACATAAAAAGTAGAAAATCCAAAAGTTTGATCGGCTTTGTTGTGTATTGTCACTAGCATATTTTGCCTTGTACCTTTGTGCTAATCGTTTTGTGCATTTACAAGCGTAGCTTGTTCCCTATGCACTCATATCATTGTGGGAGAAATCTTAATATCTATGTGATTGTTGTAAATAGATCTTCAAACTTGTCATGAATGATTAGTCAATGGTTTTGTTGATCTTGAGACATGCATAGAGTTGTGCCTATATCTTTTCCCACTCTTTTATTTTATTTTTGTTTGAAGAGCTCAACAAATTTAAATCTCAAAATGAAAAGAAATAATGAGCTGCAAAAGCCTTTGCACATACTAGTATTTGACTAGGAAAAAGGGAAAGCGATTTTTGTGAAAAATGTATGATGCCCAAAAAGCCAAAGGCTTGCTCATCAAATTAAAATATTGAAAATTTCAGGCATCAATCTTAAAATGAGATGTATTGATTCAAAAAGATCAAGTGTTATGATGTGAATGGAGCCAAATGAAAAGCTTCAATATTATGTAATCAAGTTTTTGTGAGAGGTCATATATGCATATTTCTATAACTGAGATGGATCACTTTTCCTAGTGCTAATTGTGAATGCCTTGGTTGAATTGATCATTGAAACTTCACATTGGACTAAGAACTATCTCATCTTTGGTACTGACACACATCACACATGTTTATATTCAATGAATGCCATATTCATTTGTGTGATTGTACTTGATTAAATGTGTTTTACATACTAAATTTTTGTTGATCAAACACAAAAAGATTTTTGAGTATTTTAATTGTTTTTGAAAAGTCTTTTGTTTTTGCATAAATATCAAAAAATATCAAAAACTGTGTTGCCCTGTACCGGCAACTTGGTCGCGGGCCAAGCCAGTCGCATGCTTTAGTTGCGAGCTTACTCAGAAGGTTTTCGTGACTCACTGGCAGGTCAAAGTTCCAGTCGCGAAAAAGACTTAGAATTTTTTTTTTAAAATCTGGATTTTTAGATTTCTCGCAACTCTAGTTGGCGACTTGTTCGCAAGTGGAAGCTTCAGTTGCGAGGGTTACTCAGAAAGTTTGGTGATTCCTATCGTGACTTTCTCGCAAGTGAAACTTCCAATCGCGAAAAACACTTGGACAAATTTTTGTCACAAGGTGTTTGGCGGCTTGTCCTGGCGACTTGTCCGCAACTTGGTTCAGTCGCAAAAAACGCGTGTTTTGCACTTTAAGGACAGTTTTTAAAACTTTTCAGTTTTCCCTCGAACTTTTTTACTGTTCATTGTCTTTTTCGTTCCTCTCTCTCACAAACTCACCATGTTTCACTCACAAAAATCTTCCATTTTCTTCATCATCTCAACTTTAATCTTCAAGAAAAGGTATGGGTTTTCCTATTTTCTCATAATATTTCATGTTTATAACCTTGGATTTCTTGATTTTTGAGTTATTATGGAGATTTGAGATACATGTTTGAACCTGGGTTTGGTTATTTTTGTTGAGTTTGATTGATTTGGTTTTGTTGGTTTTGATTAAATGATGCTTGATATACTTTTTTCCTTGATTGTTCTCAGTTTTGAGCATGCTATTTGTTCTGACCTATGCCATGCATATTATACACATTGTGAGATGTCTTATAGACATTTGCTTATGTTTTAGGGATTTTGAGTTATACACTGTCTGTGAGTTGTCTTTGGTACACACTGTTGTCTTATGGCATATTTGATTTTATGTTTAGCTTTGTGCCCTAGGTTGCTTATGATATGTTTTGAGCACACTGTCACATCCTGATATGCTTAAAGGTTTGTGATAAAACTTTACTGTGCTCTATTGTGGTGTAATATCTCATGTCATGTTGCTTCTGAACTAAGTGTGGACTAAATCTTTGGGATGACTCTCTGTCCTTTTCAGTGCTACAAGTCTATTACTAATTCTTGAGTTTCAATTTGTTGTGCTCTGCTTGTGCGGGCTTTGCTGCTATGGTTTTGCAGATGACTCCTACAAAGAAGAAGACCACTGCAAAGAAGGGTGACAAGAGGATGAAAATGGACAATACAAAAGTTCAAGTTTGCCAACCATTTTGAAAGATACACTCAATTCTACTTGAAGGCACCCATCATCGAAGAAAGATTTGTGGATTTGGTTGATTTGGAGGACACTTTCATTCCTAGTTGTTTTCAGGACAGAGGTTGGGATAAACTATTGAGTGATCTGCCTAGGGTATGTGACCCTCTGATTAGAGAATTCTATGCTAATGCTGTTTTAAGAGAGGATGAGATCAATTGTTGGATACAAGGACATGAATTCAACATAGATTTGGATGATATTGACGAGGTGCTAGGTTTTGAGGAGTTGGACCATGATTTCACACACTACAAGGACAAAATGCTCTCCATAGAAACTGTCCAATCTCATATTGGTGGAGTTAGAGAGGGGAGATGCCTCAACACTACTGCTTTTCCAGCTGACATGAGATGTCTTACTATGATCATGATGTTCAACTTGTACCCAGTGAAGAAGATGACCACCATTAATAATGCTAGATGCATTTTCCTCATGGAGCTCAAGAAGAACACTTACATTGATATAAGTGCTCATATCTTCTCCATTATTACTGATGAGACAAGAACAACTACAAGGGCAAAGCTGATTTTCCCTAGTCTACTTATGAAACTTTTTAGAGCAAAGGGTGTGGCAATCCCTTAAGACATCAGTCTCATGCCTTCTCCCTTAGCCATTAATACTCTAACCATTACACGGATAAGAGTTCGTCTTCCGAATGATAAAGAGGAGGGTGCTCAAAAAGAAGGAGAACCAATGGAGACTGAGACAGAAGCTGAAGGACAACCATCAAGTTCAAGAGGTTGTGGCAAAAGGAGAAGAACTTCATCATCCTCTGCAGTACCTCCAGATGCACTCTAGATCATTCTTGAAAGGATTGATGGACTCCAAGATGTCCAGAATGAGCAATCTGACAAGTTGGCTGCTATCCAAGAGCAGATGAACCTACTTTCAGCAAAGTTTGACAACTTTACCACCCAGCAGTAGCCCTTTGGCCATTCCGATCAAAAAGGGGGAGAATTTCAGAAAAGAAGAAGGGGTAGCTCTTGAGGGGGAGCACCAAGGGGTAGCTCTTGAGGGGAGCACTATTTTGAGGCTTTGAGGGGGAGTAAGCCAAAAACTTCTTTTATGCGTTTTAGTTTATGTTTTCTATGGTTTTTGTTGTTATGTTGTGGATAATGTTTATTATGGGTTTGCTCAGTACTATGCTAAACACATTGGTTAAATACTTGGTTTAAACTCATGGATGGTTTTATACATATATGTTTGTGTTTAAAAGCTTTTGGTACTTTGGTTTATATATATAAGTTGATATTCAGTATTTAATTTGTACCCATGCTTTGTAGCCTAGTACTTGTTGTTAAATATTATGCATTTTCTTTAAGTACATCACTCTTGTGCCCTTGTTGGATTTTATATCCTTGATGCGATTACTTTGAGTTGTTGTATCGGTTGAGTGTTGGACATGCAAATGATACTTTGCATTGAGCTTATTAGCTTGCATGTTCGGATGTTCATTCCTTGTGTGAATAAGCATTGTGGTCACTATTTATAGTGATTGTTCATTTTTGGTCAAGCCATGGTCTATTACTTAATTTCATTTTGCTTGATCGCATTGTCCTTGCTCCATATGCATTACAAGTTTTCTGCATACAATGATCATATTGTGTTGTTGTTTTTCAAGAGATACTTGTTCTTATGATTTAAGAGCTACACAGATTCTAGAGTTAGGTGTGAGTGAGTTTTGTTCAATTGTTCCTAACTCACATGTTAAGTCTAGAGTTTGTTTTAGGGTTTTGTCACGGAATAGCCAAAGGGGGAGATTGTAGGGTTGAATTTAATCAACCATTCTGTTGGCTTTATTCCATGTCAAATTTGATTGTAATTCAGCATTTAGAAACCATGTATTTAGGTGGGAATCATGTTAGGGTAGTGTGTGAGAGAGTGTAAAGAAAAAGCTCAAAAGTGTGCACTTAACAGGGCTTTGTAACTGGATCTCGTGACTGGCTCACGGTTGGCAAGTCGCAAAAGCTGGCACACGTGTGAAGCATGCAGAGGAGCTGAAGAGTCACACCAGTTGAAGCACTACAGGACAAAACTTCCAGTCTGGCCAAGCTGTTTGCTCACGACTTATACTCGCGACTCAGTCAAGTCGCGAGGCCAAGTCGCCAGACCACTCTGTTTGGGAAAAACTGACCATTCGCATTCCAAACACACACCAATATAAATACCCTTTATACGCACGTATTGTAGAGAGCTTCAAGAGAGAATTTTGAGAGAGAAACCCTAGAGAAAAATAAGATAGACTCATCCACAATCTTCATCCTTTGATTCTCCAAATTTCTTTACTCTCACCCTCTCCATTATTACATCCTTAAGAGGTACATTAGCCAAAACCTTTTCTCACCATACCCATATCTGTGAGGAGGCTTTTTGGTGCTTGGGAAACAGTTAGGAAGGGACCAATTGATATTGGTTGATACTATGGGCTATAGCGGAATCCGGTAAGCTAAAGAAGACAAAGGTTTGGTGTAACCTCGTTGGAGCAAGAAGCTTGGAGGGCTTAGGTACATTGGGTAGATTAGGCTTGGAGAGTCTTCTACTATTCATGTACCCCAACTTCATTCTTTAGTGGATTATTGACTGCTTGGAGGGCGGCTAAGAGGTCTTACGCTGAGAACTTCGGTTTCCTCTTTGATAACACATCGCTGTGTTGTTCTTGTATTTGCATCTCTCTTCCCTTAATCTTTGCTATTTAAATTCTGCTGTGGTTGTGATTTTATTTGGTTTAGATTGTTTTATCAATTCTGTTTTAGCTTATTTTCATATTCCACACGTACATTGTTTGATAATAAGCTTAAACTGGTTATTTGTAATTTAGGGGGTCTAAACGTTCAAGGTGTTTTACACACTATTTGAACATTCACTAACTTATCATTATAATTCCTTTTTCATTAACAAAGAGAGAAATTAAACCCTCACATCTAGAGATAATTCATAATCATTCTCATCTTCATTAACATCTTCTAGGTTGAAAGTCTTCAATTGATGAGATTTTTCTTTTTGCCTCTGCAATTTCAAAGCCTCTTCCTCCTCTCTCAATGATCCCTCAACACCGCTTGATTCTCCCCTCATCATAAACAAAAAAAGTTAGAGCTACTACAAAGACATTGAAAGAATAGTACCAATATAAAATAAGTTGCCACTAAGTCCATGACATTGAAACAGTAAGCAACAAAAACAATAAATCAAAGCGCTTCTAAAAAGAGCATCAAGAATTATCTTTTCCACCTTCATGTATGCATACTAAATTTCTCTTAGTCTTGTTCAGTGCTTTCTTGTGGGTCCCGTACTCCCCTGCACTATTCACAGGATCCACAAACCTCTTTTTTCAACAAAACGTTCATTAAAAATAGGTCTCACAGCACTATTCACACATTTAAAAATTATTTTGCTACAGTATTTTCAGTTTTCAGCAAAATAAGCGGTATCCAAACAGACCCTTAATCTCTAACAAACTTAAAATGACCGTTTTTAGATCCTAAAAAACTTAAATAAATTGATTTTAGTCCTTAAAAAAACATAAAGCAATCAATTTCAGTTTCAATGAAGTGATGATATGTTAATTTTTAGTTTGACCACATTATGTAAGGGACTAAATGCGATAACTTTAAGCTTTAGACACTAAAATTGCTCATGTGCTCAACATTACAGTGTGTCCAAAAGCTCTAATCTTTAAGCTTTAGACACTAAGTATCTGTTTGGATGCAGAGGTTTATGCGTCTGCGTTCTCTCTTTTTTTTTTTTTTTTTAGAAGCGTGTTTCTCAAACTTTATGTCACACCAATAGGTCCCATGCACTGTTCACGGGACCCACAAACCTCTTTTTTCAGCAACTTTTTCATTAAAAATGTGAAAGATTTAGAATTCACTTTCATGTTAGTTTTAAGCTGTAGATTGGTATTCAATTTTCCATAAAACAAATCAATTTTGTCAAACCGACAATGATATATGCATATTTATATTTATATGTATAACCAAATTATATTGGTATTGCATTTGATACTAAGAGTATATTTCTAGCACTAGTGTTTTTGCTAGCAATTCTAGGATATGCTTTTTTGAAAGTAGCATACAAAAATCACGTTGAATGCATATTAAATCTCAATATAAGATAGCATTGCTTTGTCAACAAGATTTTATTTGTTTCACAAAATAGGTTGAGTGAGGGAAGCCCCCATGAACTTTGACAAAGATACCCTATGCATTGTAGTACATGCTTGCTATGGCTAAGGTGAATAACACCAAGATGTTTGCCACATGAGATTTTTAGTCCATGGATAGTGACTTACGAATGGGACGATGGTATCATAAATCATTGAATCATATAAACATGCTGATTTAGAGTCTAATCAAGGCTAGCTACTCTTCTCAAAATGTATTAAAAGATAGAAACTTCCCTAAGGACATGGCTTAGAAGGCTTAAGAGCATCTCCGCACCTTGCTTTAGCTAAAGACCTTGCTCTTCTGGTGGATGCTCTTGATCTTTGCCTTATTCTTTTTCCATATTGTGAGAGATTGTATAATATTTCAGATTACAGCAAATTATTCACATATCATGCCACCGATTATATTGTTGTTGAATTGCTATATACCATATAGTTCATGAGCCAAAGAAAATAATAGGGCTAAACTTATGTACCGTAAAGTTTGCACTAGACTTCTCAATTTTCATCAAGTGAAAGATATATCTAAGGAAAATTTTAATGTTATCATATCCCCCAGTGTTTGCACTAGAAAAGCCAACTGCCAAATAAATCATAGCAGTAAGGATTACTTCATGTATATGAAACCATGTGGGGGTCTCAACCATGTAAGGGTTCCAAATCTTGATTTTTGATAATTGATTATGTAAGAAGACCAAAATATTAGAATTTTCATTTTAATCTACATGCATAAAGTATTAGTGCATGGGTGATACCTCTTGCATAACATTTTGCAGTGTTTTGATATATTCAAACATGGTATTAATGAGTAGTGTATAGTTGTTGTTTACAACTATTTTGTGTTGGCTTTAATTCCGTGCCAAATTTGGTTGTAACTCTGTTCAATCTTTTGTACCCTATATTGTATGTGTGATTTCTTTGTATGGGTTATGTGTGAGAGAGAGTGTGAAGACTAAAGACAACATTGAAGATCAAAGGAGTTTTCGCGGGTAGTTTGCGAGAAGACCTCCCGCGAAGTGAAGCCATGTGCACAGCACATGACTGGAATGCGAAGAGTCATGACATATGGTGACAATTGGTTTTCGCGAGTATTTCGCGGGTAAGGCCTTCATGTGAGATACCCGCAAAACTTTCTGTTTTGCTATTCTGGCATATCTACTCCACTATGTCTTCACCCACACTATATATACCATCATTACCCACATATTGAGAGGAGTGCTTTCAGAGAGAAAACCCTAGCCATAACCCTTGAGAGTTAGATATTGTCATACCCATAATCCTTTACACAATCCATTGTGGTTTTCCTCAATTCTTACCTCTCCATATCCAAATCCTTGAGAGGTTGATAGCCCAAACACATACCACACTCATTCTGAGTGTAAAGTGAGTTTTTGGTGCTGCTGGGAAGCATTGGAAGAAGCCATTTGTTTGGTGGATGCAATCGGGCTGAATTGCGTGATCTGGAGAGCTAGAGAAGACAAGGTTTTGTCAAGTCAGTTGGTAGCAAGAGCTTGGAGGGCTCAAGTACATGGGGTAGACTAGGCTTGGAAGGTCTTTTGTTATTCGTGTACTCCAACTTATTCTCTAGTGGATCGATTTACCACTTGGAGGACGGCGGAGAGGTTTTTCGCCTAATACTTCGGTTTCCTCTTCGATAACACGTCTCGGTGTTATCTATGTTTGCATCTTTCTTCCCTACTCTTTAACTTTCATTTTATTATTGATATTTGATGAATATGGCTTAGAGTAGTTTATTGTTTGTTCACTCGCATTTACTCTATTCCACACTTAATCTAAGTTAGAGTAAAATCAATCGAGCCGTAATTTTTAATTTGGGGGTCTAAATAGCTCTTGTGTTTTCACACATATTCGAGCTTTCAACTCAGAGTGGATGCACTTGTTATGGTTTCAGTACCTAAGTGTGATCCTAAACCCTCTTTGAGATGGATTGATCTTAGTCACTTAATGCTTTTCTATACTTTGATGGGAGCAATTATGCATTTTGGAAAGTCCGTATGAGGACATTTTTATGTTCCATTAATGATAGTGTTTGGGATGCTATCGAGATAGGATGGACTAGGCCGGAGGTCGCCAAATCTACATGGGATAAGGCAACCTTTGCGGCAGCTAATGCAAATAGCAAGACTTTAAATGCTATTTTCTGTGGTGTTTCTCTTGACGAATTTCACAGGATCTCTCATGTTACAATTGCTAAGGAGGCATGGCAAATCTTGGAGACGACTTATGAAGGCACCAAAAAGGTGAAGGACACCAAGTTGCAAATGCTTACCACACGCTTCGAGAAGTTGAAGATAAGTGAAGACGAGTCATTCAACTCATTTTATGGGAAGCTAAATGAAGTGGTGATTGGGAAATTCAACTTGGAAGAAAAGGCAAAGAACTCCAAGATTGTGAGGAAGATTTTACAATCATTGCCGGAGAGCTTCTATGCAAAGGTCACTGCCATCGAACAAAGCAAAGACCTAGATGAGATTAAAATTCAAGAACTCATCGGTTCTCTTCAAACCTATGAGCTATCTCTACCATCTCAAAGGAAGAGCAAATTGCTTGCTCTCAAGACAATCAATGAGAGATTGGAAGCTTAAGATTCCTCAGATGAGGATGAGGTTGAAAAGGATGTGGCGTACCTAGCTAAGAACTTTCGTAAGTTCTTAAAATTCGAGAGAGATGGGAAATCTTTTGAGAAGGGAAAATTCTTGAATTTCACGAAGGACAAGAAAGACTTCAAGAAGAAGGATTCAAAAGATTCCTCACTAGCTCAAATGGTAACGTGTTTTAAGTGTAAAGGGTATCGGCATGTGAAGAAAGAATGTCCCACATATTTGAAAGCAAAGGGTAAAGTTTTTGCAACTACCCTTAGTGACTCAAATGGCTCTAATTTAGATTCGGAAGAAAGTTGTGATGGAAAAGGAAACTACTCCGCATTTATGGCCATTGTACCCATGGACTCATCAGAAGATTTAAGCCTTCTAGTGGAAGAACTCGGTGAGTACACCGAAGTAGAGTCTATGGGAATTGGGAAAGAAACTGATGATGAAGACAAAGGAACAAAGGGATTGCAAGAATCCTATAATTCTCTTCTTGAGAAGACCGGAGAGTATGCGAGAGTGGCTAAGACAATCGTCAGAAAAATGAAGAAAACTGAACAAGACTACAAAAGCATACTCGTAAGGTATAAAGAAACGAAGTGTGAAGTTGAGGCACTAAATGAAGAACTAACCAAAGCGTACTCCAAGATCAAGTTTCTTGAGCTTGAACTAATTCAAGCTAATGCCAAAGTGGAGCGGGTTGCCTCCAAGAAGCTTGATGAAGTGCTTTCTCATCAAAAACCTTTTTTCTAACAAAAGCGGCTTAGGATATACCAGAGAGAGTAGTTCAAGTGCCAATGTGTCCAAGGAAATAAAGTTTGTTAAGGCTAAGGAACCAATGGTAGTAACTCCAAGTGTTGAGAATGTGAAGGTGGAGAAGAAGCCAAATGGAACTACTTAAAAGGTTTTGACAAAACCTAAAAATCTATTTGTGGCCAAACCCAAGGCTAAAGGGAAGTCTCTCCCAAAGTCTCAAAGAGGTACTTAAGTTCAACATTTTTGCCACCATTGTGGAGTTCGAGGACACACCAAACCTAATTGCTATAAACTTCATGCATTGAAGAAAGCAAATTCTCAAAGGATAAGAGGATAAGGAAAAGGGAATTGGAACGCCAAACAATCAAAAGGGCGAGATGTTGATTCCGGTGTTGGTGATGTGATGAAGATAATAAATACCATCACTTCTTGTTTGGCAAGCTTTAGCCAAAGGTTTGAGAATCACAGCTCTAGTACCCAATCCTCTAGGGATATCACCCAAAACGCACGTGCCATGTGAGTGAAGAAGGGTACACATGTATAAGCATCAGACCATGTCCATGCATCAATTCTTTTTATATGTTGTGACATTGTTTGGTTGTTTGCTTATGTCTTCGTTTTTAGCATGTTTCTTTTTCAAGCTTGTTTTGTACTTGTTTTTTGTTGATCTTACTTTACATGTTCTATTTTTGAGTGCGTTGAAAAATTCAAAAATCATAAAAATTTAAAAATCTCTAAAAAGTTTGATCGCTTGTGTTGTGTATATCACATGTTAGTTTGGCCTAATACCTTCGTACTAATGACATTGTGCATTTATGAGCTTAGCTTGTTATGTATGTATATCTATCTTTGTGGGAAAAATCTTGACATCTATGTGCGATTGTTGTAAATCGATCTTCAAATTTGTCATGAATGATTAGTCAATATTCTTGATGGTTTTGATACATGCATAGACTTATGCCTATATATCTTCCCACACTTTTATGTTTTTGCTTTATAGCTCAACAAATGTCTAATCTCGAAAAGAGATAATGAGCTGCAAAAGCCGTCGCACATACTAGTGTTCGATTAGGAAAAAGGGAAAGCGACTTGTATTAAAATGTATGGTGCCCAAAAAGCCAAAGGCTTATTCTTAAAATTGAAATATAAAAAATTTTCAGGCATCGATCTCAAAATGAGATGTACTATTCTTAAATGATGAAAAGTTATGAGTTGATTGAAGCTAAAAGAAATGCTTCAAAATTATGTAATCATTTTTTTATGGGAGGTCATATATGTTCATTTTTATAATTAAGATAGACCACTTGACTTAGTACTAGTTGTGTATGACTTGATTGAATTAATCATTAAAGCTTGACTATGGACTAAGAACTATTCCGCATTTGATACTTACACACAACACACAAGACTTTTGTTCAATGAATGCTTATTTCATTTGAGTGATTGTACATGTTCAAATGTGATGTGTATACTCAATTGTTTGTTGATCAAACCCAAAAAGATTTTTGAGTATTTTATATGTTTTTGAAAGTGTTTTTATGCTTTCGTGTTTTGAGTTTTTGTTCAAATTGCATTTTTCATGTTTTTCATCAAAAACTCCTTCAGAGGAATTTTTGCGAGAAGCTCACAGGTAAGCTCTTTCTGCAAAAATGGGTTAGGCAAAGAATGAAAATACCAAACTTCAGACAGAAACTCTCGTAACTGTCTCGCGACTACTTCGTGACTGAAGACTACCCGCGAAAAGTTTTATGCTTCAGAGGCATTTTTCGCGAGTAACTTTGCAAGAAGCTAACCCACGAAAAATGCTTTTTTTCAGTTTTAAAGGGCTAATGTAGACAGTTTTTCAAACACAATTATTTTTCCCTCACTTTGCCTCCCTCAAGCTTTTGCCAACCCAAAACTTATTTTTACTTAAAAACCTAATCAAATCTCAGGTGAAATCTTCTCAAAATCATATCTAAGGTATGTTTATTCAATTTTTTCTCTTTATTTTCTTAGAATATGCCTTAGATTCTAGATTTTGCTTGAGTTGGGTTCTTTTTGAGAAAAGGTTGGAAACTTTGAGTTTTGTTTAAATTTATTCAATTTCTTGATTTGGCTCTGTCCCATTTGATTTGTTTGTGTTTGTGTTGGCCAATTGTGGCATTTTAATATATATTTAGGCAAGATTCACTCATATTCATGCATTCTTTACATATTAGTTTTATTGGTGCATACCAAGTGTTTGATAAAACGCCCAAATGACATTTTAGTGTTGTTTTGGACTCTAATGAGTACCAAACTTTGAGGATTACCATGATTATACATGTTTATCATGTTTTGATCATTGGTTATGTGTTTTACATACTTTAACCCAAATGTGCTTCGTCATGCCTTGCACATGCATCTCATATGCACACCACATCCACACTTGATGCACACACTTGTTCACTTATAATGGTTTGCATATCAATCATGCTAGATATATGTTATTATTGTTTAGCTCTTACAACATGATTTTGTGACATTGTTTGTCTTTTTAGGACTTTGTGTTTGTCTTGTGGACTAACTTGGTACTAATCAAGTTTGTGTTTTTGCACTTGTTCCTTTGTGCTTTGTGAATGTTTTTTTGTAGATGTCTCCATTCAAGAAATTAACTGTGAAAGGAAGTAACAACAAAGGAAAAGAACCCTTGATTGATGTTGATAACTTCACCCTGAAGTCAAAGAAGACTTGATCATCAACAGGATTTTATGATGTCGATAGGTTCAGATCATATGCTGCATTTCAAGCCTATGAGAGCTATTTCAAAGATGCTCCTTTGTTGGTTGAAAGGGCTATTGACCAAGCGTCTCTCCTTGAGACAAACATCCCCAAATGGTTTACCTCCAAGGATTGGAACTACCTTCTAACTAACCTCGATGATACATACGAAAAAATGGTGAAAGAGTTCTATGCAAATGCCATTTCTGAAGGGGATGAGTTGAAATGTTGGGTTAGAGGAAAGAGCTTCACAGTGACACCTGCCTACCTTGCTAACATCTTGCGCATCAACTGACCGATGTTTCCAAAGCCACCGGTGTATGATGATTTGAATCTGGATGAGGAGGTGCTTCGGAAAACTTTAGGAAACACCTTGGAGTTCTCCTCCAATGGGAAATCAGTAAGTGTTGCATCCCTATCTCCCAAACTGAGGCCACTCACAACAATCAGGTTTCACAACCTCTACCCTCTATCAAGCACTGGGTACATGAATCTCGGTCGATCTTTATTCCTTTACGGCCTGATCAATGATGAAGAGATTGATATTTGCTCTCATATCTTCCATATCTTGAGCAAAACTGTTAAGAGGACTACTTCAAGGACCTACCTTCCTTTCTACCGCCTTATCTTAAAAATTTTGAAGCTCAAAGGTATGCATCCTTCGAAAGATAAGTACCCATACCCTTACCCAAGTCCAATCAACATCCACACTCTTAATGTTAGTATCGGTCACACCCGAAAGGGCGCCAAGCAAAAGAGTCATGCTCCTCATGGTTGTTCAAGCTCTAGCTAACATACCTATGATGAAAAGTTTGACAACATTTGTCATCTATTCAAGAGATCATCACTAAGCTATTCGGACTTGCAACCATCATGCACTCCTAGCACATTCGCTTTGACACAAAGCTCACATCTCTCCAAACTCAATTGGACCAAATTCAAAGAAAGCTAGAGGAACATGAAGACTAGCTATTCCATGACAAAAAGAGGGAGAGGGGGAGTGTAATGATAGGGGGAGAAAGAGCTAGATTGAAGGGGGAGCATTGGAGATCAAGACCAAAAGAGCAAGCAAAGCCTAACATTAGATATTTTGCTTCTTTATATTTACATTGCTTTCTTTTAAAGCTTTTAAGTTCTTTGGTTTAAAACTTCAGTTTATATATAGTACTTTGTGTTTGTATCTTTGCTTTGTAGTGTTTTTAAGTACTTTTAGATTATGTTGCATTATCTTTAGTACTACACACTTGTGCCCTTGTTAGATCTTGTATCCTTAATGCAAATACTTCGTGTATTTTGTATTAGTTGTGTGTTGGACATGCAATTAATTTTTGCGTTGCTCTTAATTGCACTGCATGTCTGGATGATCAGTTAAATGATCATTATAGTCATTCTTTAATGACTGTTCTTGTTTGATCAAGTTATGCTTCATTATTTATATATTGCCCATAACCTTAATCGCATTTTACTTGCTTATATACGCACATTGTATTCAACTTGTCATAAGCTTAATGAAAGTTTGTTTGTGTGCGAGTGTTTCAGGATACAGGTGTATACATGCAAGTGCTTCATAGCTTCTAGATTAGGTGTGAATGAGTTTTACCACTGTTCCCAAAATCACGTTTAAGTCTAGAGTCTATTTTAGGGGTCTTGTCACGGAATAGCCAAAGGAGGAGATTGTAAAGTCGTTGTTTACAACTATTTTGTGTTAGCTTTAATTCTATGCCAAATTTAATTGTAATTTTGTTCAATCTTTTGTACCTTGTATTGTATGTGGAATTTCTTTGTATCGGTTGTGTGTGAGAGAGAGTGTGAAGACTCAAGACAACATTGAAGATCAAAGGAGTTTTTGTAGGTAGCTTGCGAGAAGACTTCCCATGAAGTGAAGCCATGTGTACAGCACATGACTAGAATTCGAAGAGTCATGACAGGTGGTGACAGATGGTGACAGCTGGTTTTCGCGAGTATTTCGCGGGTAAGGCCTTCGCACGAGATACTCGCAAAACTTTCTGTTTTGCTATGCTGGCATATGTGCTCCACTATGTCTTCACCCACACTATATATACCATCATTACCCACATATTGAAAGGAGTGCTTTCAAAGAGAAAACCCTAGCCATAACCCTTGAGAGTTAGAAATTGTCATACCCACAATCCTCTACACAATCTATTGTGATTTTCCTTAACTCCTACCTCTCCATATCCAAATCCTTGAGAGGTTGATAGCCCAAAAACTTTCCATACTCATTTTGAGTGTAAAGTTAGGTTTTGGTGCTGTTAGAAAGCATTGGAAGAAGCCATTTGTTTGGTGGATGCAATCGGGCTGAATTGCGTGATCTGGAGAGCTAGAGAAGACAAGGCTTCGTCAAGTTAGTTGATAGCAGGAGTTTAGAGGGCTCAAGTACATGGGGTAGATTAAGCTTGGAGGGTCTTTGTTATTCGTGTACTCTAATTTATTCTCTAGTGGATTGATTTACCACTTGGAGGGCGACGTAGAGGTTTTTCGCCGAGTACTTCAATTTCCTCTTCGATAACACGTCTCGGTGTTATTAGTGTTTGCATCTTTCTCTCTTACTCTTTTAGCTTTCATTTTATTGTTGACATTTGATGAATATGGCTTAAGGTAGTTTATTGTTTGTTCGCTTGCATTTACTTTATTTTGCACTTAATCTAAGTTAGAGTAAAATCAATTGAGCCGTAATTTTTAATATGGGGGTCTAAACAGCTCTTGTATTTTCACACATATTCGAGCTTTCAAGTGAGCTTATTGAAAGGGTACCTTTCTTTTGTTGAATCAAAGTACCTCCAAGCCTTTGGTGAGTTTGCACCTTGTAGAAGGAGGGAAATGTTGCTAGCTGGTTTGCAATGTCATTGACTAATCTCTTTGTATAAAGATTTGCAAAGTATCCATACTTTTGCAGCTATTAGGACATATGTAAATCATGTTAGGAACATATGTCAATATAGAATTGGCTAATTCTTTGACAAAACGCACTTTATTTATAATTGGGTAGATCTAGGATGTGTTTAATGCTTCAAGGAATAATGTTTTAAGTTCAAGTGTTAAAGCCATGCAAATCTATCCAAGAATCAAGTGAAGAAGTGCTAGATATTGAAACTCAACAGCTAGTATCTATCGAGGTTTAAAAAACTGTTTCAGCCCGATGCTCGACAGCTGCTTGACAGATAGGGTATCTATCAAGGTTTATGAAAATCAGTTTTTCAAATCTAATTTCACTCTAATCTGTGAATAGATATTTGAGTTTTCTTTTTTTCACAACCTTAAACATATATAAGGATTGTTTTAAGGGCCGTTACAACTGATGCAACTCAATGCAAAAGTTTTTCACAAGCATATTGTGAACCGGAGACATATGCATTAGTTCATCTTTCTATTCAAGAAGCTGCTGTGTTTGTACACCATAGGGTTTTGTAACGAAAGAGTTTCGTGATCTTCATCGTGTTAATGAACTGATGAACTTTGCAACCAACATCTTCCTCAAGTTGGTGAGTAAGCCGTGTATTGAGATCCGCACATCGAATAAATTAATCACGTATTAGGAGCCATGTATTAAAAGGAGAGATTGTCACTACAGAACAGTCCAATTGGGTATTGAGATAAGGGTTCAACTGTAAGTTGGTATAAGGTATTAGGATTCCTTTACTTATAACTGTTTGTTGTGATAATAGTGAATTATTGGGAGTGGTAACTTTAAAATCACTCAGTTGGGTTTTTGCCGTATAGGTTTTCCCCATTCGAAAACAAATCACTATGTCAACTTTATTTTTTGTCGCATATTAACTTAGTTGGTGATTTGTTTATACTACCACACTTATTGCATGCTAATTGAATTAATTAATTAACTTGGCTAATTAATTGGTTAATTCATCACAAGAGATCAATACATTCTTAGCCTATTAAGTGGTATCAGAACATGCACACTCTAATTAGGTTTTAATCTTTGCTGTGTGATCTATTGACCCTTGTTTGTTATGGATCAAAGACAGTCTCTTATTATACCTCCTTTATTTGATGACACTAACTATGCATACTGGAAAATACGCGCATAGTAGCTTCCTTGCAATCATTAGATGAAAAGGTGTGGCAAGCTGTGGAGATAGGCTGGACGAAGTCGAAGGAAGCATTGGCCAATTGGGATGATGCTAAGATCAAGGCAGCTAACTTCAACAGTAGGGCATTGAATGCTTTATTCAGTGCAGTCACGAATGAGGAGTTGAAGAAGATATCCTCTACTGAAACTGCTAAGGAAGTATGGACCATCCTTTAGACAACTTATGAAAAAACCAAGGCTATCAAGGATTCGAAGCTTTAGAGGCTTACCATGGGCTTTGAAGAGATTAAGATGGAGGAGGATGAGTCATTTGATGAGTTCTATGCCAAGCTCAAGGACATAGTGAACTCAACCATTAATCTTGGGGAAACCTTTCCCTAACCCAAGATTGTTAGAAATGTACTTAGATCTCTATCCGAGAGATTTCATGCCAAGATCACTGCGATTGAGGAATTGAAGGATATTGACAAAATTCCTTTGACAAAGTTGGTTAGCAATCTGTAGAACTATGAGTTGAGTTTGACAATGATAGGGAAATCTAGTAAGGGAAAGAGCATGGCATTGAAGGCCAGGAGTAGTGACACTGATGAGTCTTCAAATGATGAAGATTCTAAGATAAAATCCTATATCACTCGGTAATTCAAAAAGTTTATGAAGAATGCCAATGCTAAAAGATTTGACAAAGACTACAAGCAATCTAGCTCGTCTCAGTTCAAGAACCTGGACAAAGGAAAGAAGGATGCTAGGGATGGCGGTTAATACACTATTCCCTCAAGACCAAAATGCTTTCGATGTCAAGGCTTTGGACACATGAAACAATAGTACCCTACATATCTCAAGACCATTGGGAAGAGCAAGGCACTTGCTGCTACTTTAAATGACACCAGCCTGAAGATGATTCCGACAATGAGAATGATGGAATCTTAAATGCCTTCACTGCCATTATAAAACCTATTGAAGGGATTGTTGAAGATGTGGATGAAGAAGAGGACTTGGTACAGTCTAAATTTGAGAAGATGGATGAACAAGATGACATCCACACAAATTATGCAAAATTATATAAGGTTTCGGAAAAACATGAGAAGTTGTATAGGTTGGCCACCAAGAAACTTAGTGAAGTGGAGCTTGAACGAGAAGAAATTTCCACAAAATTTGATGAAGCTAATCAGACCATTGAAGCACTAAGATTTGAGAATAATTTTTTGGTTGAGAAGACCAAGAAGCTTGAGGCAGAATTGTTCCAAGTCAGAGCTTAGTTGGAAAGGACTTCAAGTGCAAAGCTTGATGAGATGCTCAGTCTTCAAAAATCTGCTTCTGATCTAACCGGTTTAGGGTATGATTTCTCTTCTCCTAGTATTGCTTCTACTATTACTACTATTTTTGTTTCTCCTACTAATAATGTTGAATCTGAGAACAATGATGTGAAAAATAAGTTAGCTAGTGAGAACATAGACAATGGTAAATCTATCTTAGGAGCACTCCCTAAACTTGATAAGAAAGATATTAAGAACCCTAGGGCTAAGAAGCGAAACACTCAAAAGTCTAAACAGAAGAAGTAGCATCTATGTCATCATTGTGGAGCAGCTGGACATACTCGACCTAATTGCTATAAGTGGTTAGCCACTCAACATAGCAATAGTATGATTTCATCGGGAAATCAGAATCAATTTCCATCCTCTTTTGCTCCTCTTGAAGATCTACTCAAAGCCCTCATGTTCCTTTCGAACTTGAATGGTTTCAATTCTTCCCCTTCACCGCAGGATCAAGGGTTTGTAAAACGGAAAGGTTCTTCCAAGGTGTGGAAGGAAAAAGGCTCCAAGTGATCTCTAAGTGATTTAGTCACTTTTTCTCTCTCTCCCCCTTCTTGCTTTTGATTTTGCATTACTTGTGTGGTTTGCTTTCTTATTTTGAGTCAGTCTAGTTTTATGCATTACCTTGTTTAACATGTTTTTGTTTGTTTAATTTCAATTTTGATTTATTTTGTTTTTCATAAAAACAAATTGAAAAATCAGAAAAATACAAAAAACGGTGTGTGTTTGTGTACATTGATATTTTGTGTACCTTGGATGGCCATTGAAACAAAGTTTTCTAAACTTTGTATCAATTGTAGCTTAAATGAGCATCTCTATACATAATTAAGCAAGTGAGCTTTGTGGCTCGTTTGTGATGAGTAAGATTAAGTAATCTCTTATACTTAACACTCGTATCACTCTTTTTAATGAGAAGGACTAGAAAATCCTAAGAAAAAGGCATAAATAACCATCTCACCACTGTTACCCGTCAATCATGAAATGACATTTGCATGCTTCGGCATAGCACAAATGCAATGTCAAAAGCTTAACGTCATTGGGTATTTTTTTTCTCTTTCTTATATGCCCATGTATAATATGCTTAATAAAAGAAAAATATGCAAAGAAAAATAAAAGCAAAAAGAATAAAATTCTTTATAAATGATTGCAAGCGTGTTTTCTAGGAGATGTGGGAGTTATAGGATGTACCTCGAAGGTGATAGTCCCCATCAAACAGTTATGAATGTGTGTGAGTTAAAGTGATTTTCTGATATCTCAAATCGTCATAACTTATGGACACTTATGCAATCTTGCGATATTTTTTACACACAACACACAATATTCTTTTCTACCCTTGATACATGTGCAGGTACAATGTGATTTGGTCATCACAAGGAATACATGTGTTAATGTATGCTTACTAAACTGCCTTAACTTATTTTTGAAATATAAAATTGGTTAGACTTGTTTAGTGTGTATGTGTATTTTGGATCTAAATCCTAGACTTTTTTTTTTTTATGAGAGATGTTTTTGGGAGCTTAAAATGTTGGTTGGATCTTTGGTTGAGTAGCATGGTTGATTGCATTCACGTTTGTGTTTTTTTCCCTTCTTTGAAAAACTGTTTTTAAGCAATCTCAATAGCTAGGTTATCTATCGAGCCTTTTCAGCTTCCTTTCTCGATAGTTGTTATCGCAATCTCGATCCATCAGGATTCTTGAGAATCAATCTCAAAATTTGCTCAATAGCTACTCGATCCATCGAGGAAGTTTCTGGATGCTCGATAGATGTTCGATAGCTTCTCGATCCATCGAAGTTTATTTGCTATGGACACCTCTTGACAGATCCTTAATAGCTCTTCAATAGCTATTTCTCGCATTTTAAAGCTTGACACCTCTCCATCCATCGAGCTTAATGATTTTCTATATAAAGGGTCAGTGCGAATTTTTCTCATTTCTCCCTAATCTCTCTCGACAAAAAAGTGTCTCTCCCTCTCCTAAACACCTCAATCTCAACTTCTTCATCTTCGCCACTCTTTCTTTGGTTTTTTTCTTGCATTTTCACAGGCATGATCTCTTTTCCATCTCTTTATCATGCATTTCATGCATTTTTTACCTAACTTTTGGGGTTTTTGAAAATTTTTGGGATTTTTCAAAATTAATAAGGTTTTTGCAAAATTTATGGGATGGGTTTTGTTTAAATGATTTTAAAATCATTGCATCACGCATTACATTACATCTGCATTATAACAATGTTTCATGCATTTTAGATGTGTGTTTACTTTGTTGCAATGTTGTGCGCTGGTAGGTTTGGATTAGGCTGAGCTTATGATTTTTTTAAGTTTGCATGTTACATGTTCATGCATTTTTCATGCATACGTACCTTCGTTTATCTTTATTTTATTAATCTGTGTTGGTGCTCTTTTGCGTGTTTCTTTCTCTCTCTCTTTCTTTCGGTTAGTTGCTCTATGGCACCTAAACGAAAATCCAATTCGTCCCAGAACCCTCTTCGTTCTGGGGCATCTTCTTCTTCTGACACTACTCCTTCTCACTTACAGTTCCGTGATGATAAAGCCTGTAAGAACTTTTCGGAGAACTTCTCCCGACGAGGCATTCATTCGAAATGCTAAGTCGTTCTGTCGGATTTTTCCAATATTGACCTTCCCACTGTCATCTACAATCGGGGTTGGGAGTCACTGTGTGGCATCCCAGTCACTTGTCCCTCCGTGATCATACAAGAGTTTTACTCCAACATGCACAGATTCGATAATTGTGTATTTAATTTGGAATGTTGTGAGTCTTGTGACAGGTTGAGATTTTGTGTTCTTGTGGTTGAAACTTGATAAAGAAAGGCTCAGTTAAAAAGAAGTCAAAATGGGCTCAAAATGCTATTTTTTAAAGGCCCAAAACTTAGAATAGTAATTTTTAAAAGTCCAGCCCATATAACCGAACAAACCGTACCGAGTTGCTAAGATTAACCGCACCTTGTGTAGGTCGGTTCTTACCTTCCAAAAGTGAGGTGCGATCAAGCATTGGGTGAAACTGCACCCTATAGGCGTGGTGCAAAATATCTTTCCAAAACCGACTGAACCGTGTACACCCCTACTCCGAGTAGTGCAGAGAACAGCGGTGAGACACATTAATTGTCGAGGAAGCTGAACATAGTTTGTTAACATGCTTGATTTTCTGGTTCCCTTTGTTCAAGTTGAGATTACTCAATAAAATAATCTAACCCTTCCTATCAAAAAAAATTATTTACTTCCTATAAAAAAAAAAATTTTATTTACTTGGTTAGATAAAATTTCTTTTTTTTCTTTTTACTACACACTTGTGCCCTTGTTAGATCTTGTATCCTTAATGCAAATACTTCGTGTAATTTTTGCATTGGTTGTGTGTTGGACATGCAATTAATTTTTGTGTTGCTCTTAATTGTATTGCGTGTCCGGATGATCATTTACTAGTTAAATGATCATTATAGTCATTCTTTAATGACTGTTCTTGTTTGATCAAGTTATGCTTCATTGTTTATATATTGTCCATTACCTTAATCGCATTTTACTTGCTTATATACGCACATTGTATTCAACTTGTCATAAGTTTAATGAAAGTTTGTTTATGTGCGAGTGTTTCAGGATACAGGTGTATACATGCAAGTGCTTCACAGCTTCTAGATTAGGTGTGAGTGAGTTTTACCACTATTCTCAAAATTACGTTTAAGTCTAGAGTCTATTTTAAGGGTTTTGTCACAAAATAGCCAAAGGGGGAGATTGTAAAGTCGTTGTTTACAACTATTTTGTGTTAGCTTTAATTTTGTGTCAATTTCGATTGTAATTTTGTTTAATCTTTTGTACCTTGTATTGTATGTGGAATTTCTTTGTATCGGTTGTGTGTGAGAGAGAGTGTGAAGACTCAAGACAACATTGAAGATCAAAGGAGTTTTTGCGGGTAGCTAGCGAGAAGACTTCTCGTGAAGTGAAGCCATGTGCACAGCATATGACTGGAATGCGAAGAGTCATGACAGATGGTGACAATTGGTTTTCGCGAGTATTTCGCGGGTAAGGCCTTCTCGCGAGATACCCGCGAAACTTTCTGTTTTGCTATTTTGGCATATGTGTTCCACTATGTCTTCATCACTCACACTATATATACCATCATTACCCACATATTGAGAGGAGTACTTTCAGAGAGAAAACCCTAGCCATAACCCTTGAGAGTTAGAAATTGTCATACCCACAGTCCTCTACACAATCTATTGTGATTTTCCTTAACTCCTAACTCTCCATATCCAAATCCTTGAGAGGTTGATAGCCCAAAAACTTACCATACTCATTTTGAGTGTAAAGTTAGGTTTTGGTGCTGTTAGGAAGTATTGGAAGAAGCCATTTGTTTGGTGGATGCAATCGGGCTGAATTGTGTGATCTGGAGAGCTAGAGAAGACAAGGCTTCGTCAAGTCAGTTGGTAGCAGGAGTTTGGAGGGTTCAAGTACATGGGGTAGATTAGGCTTGGAGGGTCTTTGTTATTTGTGTACTCTAACTTATTCTCTAGTGGATTGATTTACCGTTTGGAGGGCAGCGTAGAGGGTTTTCGCCGAATACTTAGATTTCCTCTTTGATAACACGTCTCGGTGTTATTAATGTTTGCATCTTTCTTCCCTACTCTTTTAGCTTTCATTTTATTGTTGACATTTGATGAATATAGCTTAAAGTAGTTTATTGTTTGTTCGCTTGCATTTACTCTATTTTGCACTTAATCTAAGTTAGAGTAAAATCAATTGAGCTGTAATTTTTAATTTGGGGGTCTAAACAGCTCTTATGTTTTCACATATATTCGAGCTTTCAAGTGGGCTTATTGAAAGGGTACCTTTCTTTTGTTGAATCAAAGTACCTCCAAGCCTTTGGTGAGTTTGCACCTTGTAGGAGGAGGGAAATGTTGCTAACTGGTTTGCAATATCATTGACTAATCTCTTTGTATAAAGATTTGCAAAAGTATTCATACTTTTGCAGCTATTAGGACATATGTAAATCATGTTAGGAATATATGTCAATATAGAATTGACTAATTCTTTAACAAAACGCACTTTACTTGTAATTGGGTAGATCTAGGATGTGTTTAATGATTCAAGGAACAAGGTTTCAAGTTTAAGTGTTAAAACCATGCAAATCTGTCTAAGAATCAAGTGAAGAAGTGCTAGATTTTGAAACTCGACAGCTAGTATCTATCGAGGATTAAAAAACTGTTTTAGCCCGATGCTCGACAGTTGCTTGACAGATAGGGTATTTATCAAGGTTTATGAAAATCAGTTTTTCAAATCTAATTTCACTCTAATCCGTGAATAGATATTTGGGTTTTCTTTTTCTCACAACCTTAAACACATGTAAAAATTGTTTTATTACAGCTAATGCAACTCAATGCAAAAGTTTTTCACAAGTATATTGTGAACCTGAGACATGTGCATTAGTTCGTCTTTCTATTCAAGAAACTGTTGTATTTGTACACCATAGGGTTTTGTAACCAAAGAGCTTCGTGATCTTCATCGTGTTGATGAACTGATGAACCTTATAGCCAACATCTTTCTCAAGTTGGTGAGTAAGCCGTGTATTGGGATCCGCGCATCGAATTGGTTAGTCACGTACTGGGAGCCGTGTATTAAAAGGAGAGATTGTCACTACAGAACAAATCCAATTGGGTATTGAGATAAGGGTTTAACTGTAAGTTGGTATAAGGTATTGAGATTCCTTTATTTGTAACCGCTTGTTGTGATAATAGTGAATTCTCGGGAGTGGTAACCTTAAAATCACTCAGTGAGTTTTTTGCCCTGTAGGTTTTCCCCATTCGAAAACAAATCACAATGTCAACTTTATTTTTTGCTGCATATTAACTTAGTTGGTGATTTGTTTATACTACCACACTTATTGCATGCTAATTGAATTAATTAATTAACTTGGCTAATTAATTGGTTAATTCATCACAAGAGATCAATACATTCTTGGCCTATCAAGTTGTATCAGAACAAGCGCACTCTGATTATATTTTAATCTTTACTGTGTGATCCATTGACCCTTGTTTGTCATGGATAGAAGACAGTCTCTTATTATATCTTCTTTATTTGATGGCACTAACTATGCATATTGGAAAGTACAGATAGTAGCTTTCTTGCAATCATTAGATGAAAATGTGTGGCAAGCTATGGAGATAGGCTGGACGAAGCCGAAGCAAGCATTGGCCAATTGGGATGATGCCAAGATCAAGACGACTAACTTCAATAGCAGGGCATTGAATGCTTTATTCAGTGCAGTCACGAATGAAGAGTTGAAGAAGATATCCTCTACTGAAACTGCTAAGGACGTATGGACCATCCTTTAGACAACTTATGAAAAAACCAAGGCTATCAAGGATTCGAAACTTTAGAGGCTTACCATGGGCTTTGAAGAGATTAAGATGGAGGATGATGAGTCATTTGATGAGTTCTATGCCAAGCTCAAGGACATAGTGAACTCAACCATTAATCTTGGGGAAACCTTTCCCGAACCTAAGATTGTTAGAAATGTGCTTAGATCTCTACCCGAGAGATTTCATGCCAAGATCACTGCGATTGAGGAATTGAAGGATATTGACAAAATTCCTTTGACAGAGTTGGTTAGCAATCTGCAGACCTATGGGTTGAGTTTCACAAGGATAGAGAAATCTAGTAAGGGAAAGAGCATGGCATTGAAGGCCAGGAGTAGTGACACTGATGAGTTTTCAAACGATGCAGATTCTAAGATAAAATCCTATATCACTCGGCAAATCAAAAAATTTATGAAGAATGCCAATGCCAAAGGATTTGACAAAGACTGCAAGCAATCTAGCTTGTCTTAGTTCAAGAACCAGGACAAACGAAAGAAGGATGCTAGGGATGACGGTCAATACACTATTCCTTCAGGACCAAAATGCTTTGGATGTCAAGGCTTCGGACATATGAAACAATAGTACCCTACATATCTCAAGACCATTGGGAAGAGCAAGGCACTTGCTGCTACTTTGAACGACACCAAGCCTGAAGATGATTTCGACAATGAGAATGATGGAATCTTAAATGCCTTCACTGCCATTATAAATCCTATCGAAGGGATTGTTGAAGATGTGGATGAAGAAGAGGACTTGGTACAGTCTAAATTTGAGAAGATGAATGAATAAGATGACATCCACACAAACTATGCAAAATTATACAAGGTCTCAGAAAAACATGAGAAGTTGTATAGGTTGGCCACCAAAAAGCTCAGTGAAGTGGAGCTTGAATGAGAAGAAATTTCCACAAAATTTGATGAAACTAATCAGACCATTGGAGCACTGAGATTTGAGAATAATTTCTTGGTTGAGAAGACCAAGAAACTTGAGGCAGAATTGTTCCAAGTCAGAGCTCAATTGGAAAGGACTTCAAGTGCAAAGTTTGATGAGATGCTCAGTCTTCAAAAATCTGCTTTCGATCGAACCGGTTTAGGGTATGATTTCTCTTCTCCTAGTATTGCTTCTACTATTACTACTATTTTTGTTTCTCCTACTAATAATGTTGAATCTGAGAACAATGATGTGAAAAATGAGTTAGCTAGTGAGAACATAGACAGTGGTAAATCTATCTTAGGAGCACCTCCTAAACTTGATAAGAAAGATATTAAGAACCCTAGGGCTAAGAAGTGAAACACTCAAAAGCCTAAACAGAAGAAGTAGCATCTATGTCATCATTGTGGAGCAGCTGGACATACTCGACCTAATTGCTATAAGTGGTTAGCCACTTAATATAGCAATAGTATGATCTCATCGGGAAATCAGAATCAATTTCCATCATCTTTTGCTCCTCTTGAAGATCTACTCAAAACCCTCATGTTCTTTTCGAACTTGAACAGTTTTAATTCTTCCCCTTCATCATTGGATCAAGGGTTTGCAAAACGGAAAGGTTCTTCCAAGGTGTGGAAGGAAAAAAGGCTCCAAGTGATCTCCTAGTGATTTACTCACTTTTTCTCTCTCTCCCCTTCTTGTTTTTGATTTTGCATTACTTGTGTGTTTTGCTTTCTTATTTTGAGTCAGTTTAGTTTTATGCATTACTTTGTTTAACATGTTTTTGTTTGTTTAATTTCAATTTTGATTTATTTTGTTTTTCATAAAAACAAATTGAAAAATCAGAAAAATACAAAAAACAGTGTGTGTTTGTGTACATTGATATATTTTGTACCTTGGATGGCCATTGAAACAAAGTTTTCTAAATTTTGTATCATTTGTAGCTTAAATGAGCATCTCTATACACAATTAAGCAAGTGAGCTTTGTGGCTCGTTTGTGATGAGTAAGATTAAGTAATCTCTTATACTTAACACTCGTATCACTCTTTTTGACGGGAAGGACTAGAAAATCCTAAGAGAAAGGTGTAAATAACCATCTCACCACTGTTATCCGTCAATCATGAAATGACATCTGTATGCTTTGGCATAGCACAAGTGCAATGTCAAAAGCATAACGTCATTAGGTATTTTTTCTCTCTCTCTTAAATGCCCATGTATAATATGCTTAATAAAAGAAAAATATGCAAAGAAAAATAAAAGCAAAAAGAATAAAATTCTTTATAAATGATTGCAAGCGTGTCTTCTAGGAGATGTGGGAGTTATAAGATGTACCTCGAAGGTGATAGTCCCCATTAAACAGTTATGAATGTGTGTGAGTTAAAGTGATTTTCTCATATTTCAAATTGTCATAACTTGTGGACACTTATGCAATCTTGCGATGTTTTTCACACACAATACGCAATATTCTTTACTACCCTTGATACATGTGCAGGTACAATGTGATTTGGCCATCACAAGGAATACATGTGTTAATGTATACTTACTAAACTGCCTTAACTTATTTTTGAAATATAAAATTGGTTAGACTTGTTTAGTGTATGTGTGTGTTTTGGATCTAAATCCTGGACATTTTTTTTATGAGAGATGTTTTTGAGAGCTTAAAATGTTAGTTGGATTTGGTTGAGTAGCATGGTTGATTGCATTCACGTTTGTGTTTTTTTCCCTTCTTTGAAAAACTGTTTTTAAGCAATCTTGACAGCTAGGCTATCTATCGAGCCTTTTCAGCTTCCTTTCTTGATAGTTGTTATCGCAATCTCGATCCATCAGGATTCTTGAGATTCAATCTCAATAGCTGCTCGATAGCTACTCGATCCATCGAGGAAGTTTCTAGATGCTCGATAGATGTTCGATAGCTTCTCGATCCATCGAAGTTTATTTGTTGTGGACAACTCTCGACAGATCCTTAATAGCTCTTCGATAGCTATTTCTCGCATTTTAAATCTTGAGACCTCTCGATCCATCGAGCTTTATGATTTTCTATATAAAGGGTTAGTGCGAATTTTTCTCATTTCTCCCCAATCTCTCTCGACAAAAAAGTGTCTCTCCCTCTCCTAAACACCTCAATCTCAACTTCTTCATCTTCCCCACTCTTTCTTTGGTTTTTTTCTTGTATTTTCACAGGTATGATCTCTTTTCCATCTCTTTATCATACATTTCATGCATTTTTTACCTAACTTTTGGGGTTTTTGAAAATTTTTGGGGTTTTTCAAAATTAATAAGGTCTTTGCAAAATTTATGGGATGGGTTTTATTTTAATGATTTTAAAATCATTAAATCACGCATTGCATCACATCTGCATTATAACAATGTTTCATGCATTTTAGATGTGTGTTTACTTTGTTGCAATGTTGTGCGTTGGTAGGTTTGGATTGGGCTAAGCTTATGATGTTTTTAAGTTTGCATGTTACATGTTCATGCATTTTTCATGCATACGTACCTTCATTTATCTTTATTTTGATATTAATCTCTGTTGGTGCTATTCTGCGTGTTTCTTTCTCTCTCTCTTTCTTTCTCTCTCTCTTTCTTTCGGTTAGTTGCTTTATGGCACCTAAATGAAAATCCAATCCGTCCTAGAACCCTCTTCGTTCTGGGGCATCTTCTTCTTCTGACACTACTCCTTTTCACTTACAGTTCTGTGATGATAAAGCCTGTAAGGACTTTTCGGAGAACTTCTCCTGACGAGGCATTCATTCGAAATGCCAAGTCGTTCTATCAGATTTTTCTGATATTGACCTTTCCACTGTCATCTACAATGGGGGTTGGGAGTCACTGTGTGGCATCCCAGTCACTTGTCCCTTCGTGATCATACAAGAGTTTTACTCCAACATGCACAGATTCGATAATTGTGTATTTAATTTGGAATGTTGTGAGTCTTGTGACAGGTTGAGATTTTGTGTTCTTGTGGTTGAAACTTGATAAAGAAAGGCTCAGTTAAAAAGAAGTTAAAATGGGCTCAAAATGCTATTTTTTAAAGGCCCAAAACTTAGAATAGTAATTTTTAAAAGTCCAGCCCATATAACCAAACGAACCGTACTGAGTTGCTAAGATTAACCGCACCTTGTGTAGGTCGGTTCTTACCTTCCAAAAGTGAGGTGTGATCAAGCATAGGGTGAAATTGCACCCTATAGGCGTGGTGCAAAATATCTCTCCAAAACCGACTGAACCATGTACACCCCTACTCTGAGTAGTGCAGAGAACAGCGGTGAGACACATTAACTGTCGAGGAAGCTGAACAAAGTTTGTTAGCATGCTTGATTTTCTGGTTCCCTTTGTTCAAGTTGAGATTACTCAATACAATAATCTAACCCTTCCTATCAAAAAAAATTATTTACTTCCCATAAAAAAAAAATTTTTTATTTACTTGGTTAGATAAAATTTTATATGCATATTTCAATTTAATAAAATTTTTTTTTTTAATGATACCAACGACCCAACTAAGAGCCACACAAGAAGTCGGTGCTTAATTATTCTTTAATTACTTTGATACTTACAAGAAGTTTGAACGTTCGGTGGAGGGGACCCAGTCGTCGTCCAGATTTTCGTCCTTTTGCTCAAAGGTGCTAGTGCAACCTCCTGCCTCCATTGCATGTTGTCTTTAAATTTGTTTCAAGAAGCACCCCGTTGACTCTCTATTTCTCTCTCCGAAAGACACCAGTCTGCCAAAATCCAACGGTGTTCGGTTTTTCTAGAGGGATTCTGAGTTTGAGCTCCGTAAATACTGCATCAATATCCCAGATCTGTAAGCTCTCACTTTTCTAAAGCATACGCATATTTTTAATTTCTCCATTTTTAGTTATATTCTTGGAAATATATATCTCAGATAAAAGAAATATCATTCCTGTATTCAATCCCTGCGTAAATCATATTCATTTTTCCCTGATTCGTTTTTATGATCCAACTTTACTTTTCTGATACTTTTCTGGTTGAGACTGGTTCAAAAAATAGGCAAAGGATACTGTAGCAACTTTGCTGGTAAGATCCGATGACTCTTACGCCCGCGGAAAGTGCCTCTTCTTATGGTACCCGTCGATGGAAATACGACGTCTTCCTTAGTTTTAGAGGAGAGGACACTCGCCGTAATTTTACGGATCATCTATACGCTGCTTTGAAGCAGAAAGGAATCTTCACCTTTAGGGACGATGAAACACTTGAGAGGGGATTAATTTCTTCACAACTGTTAAAAGGAATGGAAGAATCAAGGATTTCAGTCGTCATTCTTTCAAGAAATTATGCTTCCTCTACTTGGTGCTTAAATGAGCTTGTAAAGATTTTGGAATGCCGGAAAGAGATGGGTCAAACAGTTCTTCCAATTTTTTATGATGTCGGTCCGTCTGAAGTACGGCATCAGAAGGGAATTTTTGGGCAAGCCTTCATTGTTCACGAAAAACGTTTTAAGGAGAATCCGGAGAAGGTGCAACGGTGGAGGGCTGCTTTATATGAGGTCGCCAATCTATCTGGATGGTCTTTACAGGATAGGTAAGCATTTTTCTTCTTCTCCCAGCAAGAATCTCATTTCTTTTAGTTGTTCAAATCACAGTTCCTTCAACTGCTGGTATGATGATCGAAAATCTTTTTCAAAGTTACTTTAAATCTATATACGAAACATAATTTTATGAAACAGAAAAGTAATAGCATTGAAAGGATACAAAATTTGACACTTGTACTAAGAACAAAAAGAATATGTAATTCAACCTTGGAGTTTTCAAAATTTGACATGTGTGGATGTACTTGGAGATGCATGGTTCTAAGGCTGAAGAGGTAAACAGAACCTAATAGATTCAAAACAGTTTTTACCATATGATCGAATTGGAATGATGTAGAATAAATTATGCGTGTTCTTGTTATTTCAATGCCAATAACAAATTCCTGCGTGTTATGTCCAAACGGGTTGTGGTTGGAGTTGTTTATCTCACATGGCTCCATTGGATGTTCTCTTATCTATCTGTTATTTTTTTGTGATTTGTTTTGGAGTCTTTGTGATAATTGAGTTACATGGGATATCAATTGATTATCCTGATCAATTATCTTATCAAATTAGAGTTTTTTTACGAAGTCTTTAATTGTTTTGCTTATTCTTATCTAGTTGCCTAGTTTTTTAGGAGATTTGATTTGCTTATCTTTAGCTGTTTGAGTCTATAAGCTATTGATGCTGAATGTATTATTCAAAAATCAATCAGAATATTTTTCAGCAATTTTGCTATTTCGGAGGTCTAGTTCTTCCTTAGAACTAAAACCATTTCATCTTGCTTTTACTAAGATAGTTACAACAATCTACCATAGCTCCTCACAGTAGACGTGGTGGTATTTGAAGTTGTGGTGTGTGAGAGACCATGCCCCCGGTCCAAAAATTTTCGAATTGAAAAGGGTTTTGGCATAACCCACACAAATGGATGGAGTTGTATTGGTGCCTCTCAATAGTAGAGGTTGTACTGATGTTATCTACCCTTCTAGGTCAAGGGTTTTACAATGGAGCCATTACTTATTTAATTGAAAAAAATAAGAAAACCAAAAGAATTGAAAATTGAATCTCTTATTGATAAATTGAAATTGTACATCTCTTAAAAATAACTAGAAAATTACATGGATTTGGTCCTGGATACAATCTAAGAAAAATACATAGCTTTGATTCCTAGTTACAATTTAAGAAATTGAAAAGTACAAGGAAAAACATAATCTATTGACACTTGATCTAAGTTTGGAGGCTAGGTTACAAGATGAGAAGGTGTTGGGCTTCTATCTTGCCTAGTGAAACTAGTCTTCTAGACTTTGGTGGCCAATGACCATACCACATTAATCAAACGATTTATATCATCCAAGAACATGTGATTGAAAAGTGAAACAAGCATTCAAGAGCATGATGAAACCCTATTCTAGGCATGCAAAGAATTGAAATTAGAAAACATGGTGAATATGTATATGATGTGATAAACCATAATCTAAGAGCATATGGACATTTTATTTGAATTGAAAAACCCTAGAACATGCAAAGACTAAGATCAACCTAGATCTAACATTCTAGCAATCAAGAACATATGAAGAACTAGAAAATAAAACATACTTGATTTGGAGAACTAAGGCATAATTAAAAGAAAAGGTTTAGAAACCTTACTTGCATGCACTAGCACTTTATAGCACTCTTAAGAAAAAAAATGAAAATGTCATAAGCGTAGTGGTAGAGGCTTCCAATTGCGTCTTTGAGGTGTCTGGTTCAAAACCTGACATTTTACTTTAAAAAAAAAAAAAAAAGAACTCTAAGAAAAAAAGTTTATCTATAGGGGGATTTGTGAATAAGAAGTTGGTAGCTTGAGATCAAGGGGACCAAACTATTGTGAATTGAGACTAGGAGGTCCAAGACACCAAATGCACCTTCCTACTACTAACTCTAGAGAATAGGGATAGAGGGAGAGAGAGAAATTTTAGTTTTTTCTTTGAAATTTAGGGTGCTTTGGTTTGATATTGGGGATGAGTAATTATACTAGATGCTGGGGTTAGGGATGAGTCTTTGGGCAATGTGGGATTAAGGGAAATTTAGATTTTTTGAAGAAAAGACATAGGGATCAAGGTCAAATTGAGTGGGGAGCAGACATACTGAAAAAGGGAAGAATTTTGGGGATTCTAGTCCAAGTGCCAATCGGTCAGATCCTTCATATTCTTTCTTTTCCTTTTTTGGTCCATCAACTTTCTGTTTAAATGGTGATGTGATTGTACTCAAGTTCAGCAAATTAATTCCAAATTTGCCAAATTAATCAATTAATTATTTAATTAATCAATTTTTACCAATTTTGTTTGGAATCAATTAATGTTTTGTCTTGGATTAAATCGGGTGCATGTAACCTTACCATAATCTATATCCTCAACTAATAGTATTATGACACATCATTTTAATTTAAATTGGACTAAAAATAGGCCAATCAGAATTAAGAGTTTGTAATTACGTATGGTTGGGACTTAATTCATGTCAGTGCACTTTACTGTTAAAACTTGTTTCTTTGATATCTTTTAATCTAGTTGTCTAATTAAGGCTCATGAATTGTTGTTTTGATCGCTAAGACTAAAAGATTTATATCTTGCAATGCAATTAAAAATCACGTAGTGAAAATTACAGTTCTTTTGTGTGATGTGATATGCAATGAGATTTACAAAATGGGAAGATTCCAAATATTGGATCATGCTATAGTTTAACCACGAGGGTTCTCAAGACTCGGCTGGATCTCATGTTTCGGTGATTCCAAACCTCACCAAGCTTGATTGCCCTCACTTCAATGGTAGGGAAGATTTGACGAGTTGGATTTACCGAGTGGAGAAGTTCTTTGAATTTCAAAACATTGCGGAGGATGAGAGTTTCCTTTGGCTGCACATCATCTTGAAGGCAAGGCACAATTATCGTACCGGCTGCTTAAGGAGGAAGCAAAGGTGGTTACATGGCCTCAACTAAAGGAAGGTTTGAATTTGAGATACGAACTGAGTTTGATGACTTTTTTTGCTGATCTTACAAAACTTAAACAGATTGGTTCAGTCTAAGACTACCAAAGCTAATTCGAGAAACTCCTTAGCCGAGTGGGGAAATTGCATCTGTCTCAGCAGGTTGCTTGTTTCATCAGTGGTCTTAAGGAGATCATTAGGATAGATGTCAAAGCTATGAAGATAGTGTCCTTATTAGCCGCCTTAAGGAGATCATAAAGGTAGATGTCAAAGCTATGAAGCCAGTGCCCCTATTAGCCACTGTAGGCTTGGCTTGACTCTATGGGCAAAATATCAATAGAAAACCAATTCGAATTAGGAACCCAAGAAAGCTGCAACAACTAGCTCAAAAGTCACAGGCCATCCACCATCATCCACCATTCAAAGGCATGACAAGATAAGGGACTTTGCTTCAACTGTGATGAGAAGTTTGCTCCCAGTCATTGGTGCTAGAAGCTTTTCTTAATAGAAGGTTGCTAGCTTGAAGAGGACGTCCTTGCCCAGACTGGAGATGGAGAAGGAGAAACCGAGGAAGCATTGGAGATCTCCATGCGTGTGATGGCTGGTACTCTAACCCCTCAAACCATGCAAGTTCATGGGTCATAAATCAAGAATCACTAGTTGGCTTTATTGACTCAGGAAGTGCACATAAATTTCTTGACGAGAGGTTGGCAAAGAGGTTGGGCTTAACATGTATGTAATACAGAGGGGCGGTTTAATGTTAAAGTTGCATGCGGTGGGAAGGTCTCTTACAAGGGTAAGTGTATTGGGTCCAAATTCAGTTATAGGGTGTTTGTTGTTTAAGGTGAAGGTGTTTAGGGTTTAATTAGTCAACCCTAACACATAAAATATTATTTATATATAAAGATTATATGATATTACTGTTTTGCCCCTAGTACTCATAACACTTCCCCTTAAGTTGGAGACTATATATCATATAATCCTAGCTTGTTACATAATAAACCCAAACGAGTCTTACATAAAGCTTTGGTAAACATATTAGCAATTTGGACTCTTGTAGAAACATATGGAGTAGAAATTACACCATCTTCTACTTTCTCTCGAGTAATATGACAATCTACTTCAATATGCTTGGTTCGCTCATGGAACTCAGGATTGGAAGCAATGTAAATTGTTGCTTGATTATCACAATGCATAGTCATAGGCAGCTTGACAACAAATCTTAATTCCTTAAGTAAATGCTTTATCTACATAAGCTCACAAGATGTGTGTGCGATGGCTCTATACTCAGCCTCTGCACTAGACCTGGCAATAACAGTTTGTTTCTTACTTCTCCAAGTAATTAGGTTTCCTCTTAAAAAAGTACAATATCCAATAGTGGATTTTCTATTTGACGGTGATCTAGCCCAAAACACTAACTACAAATGATATATCTGGGCGAGTAATTGTGAGGTAATTCAGTTTATCAACTAGACGACGATATCTCTCAGGATTAGATAACAGCTCCCCTTGATCTTCATACAATTTGACATTAGGATCCATAGGAGTCTCCACTGGTTTAGATCAGAGTGGCAATGTCGCAATCCAAATTTTAACACTACTTCATTGAATTTACCAAACCAAGTTTTGGGAGATTGTTTAAGACCATAGATGGCCTTATGCAACCTACACATTTTTCCAGACTCCCCCTGAGCAACAAACCCAGGTGGTTGCTCCATGTACACCTCTTCCTTCAAATCACCATTTAAGGAGGCATTTTTAACATATAACTGAAATAATGGCCAGCCCAAATTAGCAGCCAAGGAGATCAAAATCTGGATGGTAGAAATTTTAGCAACAGGTGAGAATGTCTTGGCATAGTCAACATCGTATGTCTGGGTATACCCTTTGGCAATTAGGCGAGCCTTCAAACGCTTAATAGAACCATCAGGCAAGTACTTCACAATATACACCCAACGACCAACAGTAGTTTTCCTTGGAGGATGAGTAACTAAAGACCAAGTAGCATTTTCAGACAGGGTAGACATTTCTGCCTCCATAGTGGACTTCCAACCAGAGATGGACATAGCCTCCTAGATAGACTTAGGAACAACAGTAGAATTCAAGGATGTGGTAAAGACATGAACAGATGAAGACAAGTGACCATAAGAGACAAACTGAGAGATAGGGTGAGAGGTACAAGAACGCTTACCTTTGCGCAAAGCAATTGGAAGATAGTCAGGATTAGGCGGTGGATCACTAGGCGGGGAAGAAGTCCTTGGTGGAGGTTTCTACCGATGACGATATTCCTAGAGTGGTTTTTGAGGAGATTCAATAGGAGACACAGGTGGTAGGAGAGGAAGACAAGGAGGAGAACTATCACTAGTAACTGAAGGAGAGAAATAGGATTGAGATTCATCAATTGTGACATCAACACTAATGAAACGATGACGAAGAGTAGGTGAGTAACATTCGATATTCCCTTTGAGTATGAGAATACCCAAGAAAAACACATTTAATGGATCTAGGATCAATTTTGTCACTCCTTGGACCTAAGATATGAACATAGCACACACAACCAAAGATCTTAGGAGGTAGATGAAATAAAGGTGCATCAGGAGATAGCACAGTATAAGGGATCTGACCACCTAGAACAGTGGAAGGCATACGATTAGTTAGGTGACAAGCAGTGAAAACAGCATCACTCCAATATGATTTGGGAACACGCATATGAAACTTTAAGGCACGAGTGACCTCTAACAAATGACGCATTTTGCGTTCAGCAACACCTTTTTGTTGTGGAGTATGGGGGCATGAAGATTGGTGAATTATACCATGATCATCAAAAAATTGAGACAAAGATGTATGAAAATATTCACGAGCATTATCAGACCGAAAAATACGAAGTGAAGCATTAAATTGAAGCTTTATTTCCATATAAAATGATTTGAAAATTGAGTACAATTCAGGTCGTTCTTTCATAAGATAAAGATAGGTGACTCTAGAATAATCATCAACAAAAATTACAAAATATCTAAATCCCAACAATGAGGGAGTGTTTATTGGACCCCAAATATCAGAATAAACTAAATGAAAAGGACTACTAACACGACTCTCATGCCTAGAGGCAAAAGGCACTCTATGGTGTTTACCCAACTAACATGCTTTACATTGTAAAGACTAAATTTGACAACACGACGGAACTAATGACTTCAAATTCTGGAGAGATGGATGACCAAGGCGACAATGATGTTGAAGAGGTGAGATAGACAAATGAGAAGCCACTAAATGGGAAGAACCGCATTGATCCAGGTAATTAAGTCCACCGGCTTCATGCCCTCCACCAATAATCTTCCCCGTCTTGAGATCTTGAAAGATACAATAAGTGGATAAAAAAAATGGCAGCACAATTCAAAATTTTAGTAAGTTAACTAAGATTAAGATTGGCCGTGCCCAAACCAGAAACTGGAGTGGTTGAGCCATTTGCCAATGTAACATTGGGAAGACAACTAGATTGCTCAAGGTCAAAGAGTAAACCACTTGTCATATGATTAGTAGCACCTGAGTCAATGACCCAAGGGTCCTGAGTGGCAATACAAGTAGCGGAAGTACCTTGTTAAGCCAAAGTAGCAGTAGAATCAAACCCAACAAAGTTGGAATGCAGAGACAAGAGGCGATTGTACTCTTCCTCGGGAATAGAGACTACTCTGGATGTTGGTAGAAGTGACTGTGAAGGCGGTTCTTCAACTTGAAAACTAGCTTGGTAAGTTGAGGGTTTACCATACAACTCCCAACAAAAAACTACTGTATGATTCTCACCATGACAATAAGTGCACTTACGAAGACCATGTCCTTTACCACGACTCCCTTGTTCACTACCATGGCCCCCTTGGTCACAACCTCCATGACCTCGGCCCCCACGACCTCGACCTCCACATCCACCTCCACCTCCACGACCACTTTTATTACTCCCCATATAGTGGTAAAGGCAGATTTATCACCAGAAGGTAATGCATCAGTACTAGAGGAAGAGAAAGGGGCAGTACTCGAGTAAGATAATGTGACCTATCGAAGTTTACCAATAACTTCACTCAATGAAGGGAGGTCTGGACTAGCTAAAATTTGTGATTTTACTGGATTCAAACTTTTAGGCAATCTAGAGAGGAAATGAGCAACATGGATAGAATCTCGTTGTTTCTTCATAGTTTTAACATTAGAGGAGATGGGTTGATAAATATTGAGTTCTTCACATACACCCTTAAACTTGTTATAATAGTCCTCCAAAGATAAATCACTCAAACTCAAGGAGAAATAATTTTGATGAAGATCATAAATTCACTTCAAATTGTTAACACCAGAGCAAAGTTCCTTGGCTTGTTTCCAAACAAGTTTAGCAGTTGGTAAGAAAACCAAACTACAACTGATCTTAGACTCCATGCTATTCCACAAACAACTTCTAATTTGTGCATCTTCAGCCCTCCAATTAGCAAATTTAGGGACTGTAGGTACAGAGGGTTCACTAATTACGTAATCAAACTTTTTTCTATCAAGAAGAAAGACTTCAACTGCTTGTACCCACTGAGCATAATTTCTTCCATTAAAATTGTAAAGTTGTGAATTACAACTATTTTCTATTGGCTTTAATTTCGTGCCAAATTTGATTGTAATTATGTTCAATCTTATGTACCCTGTATTTTTTGTGGGATTTCTTTGTAAGGGTTGTGTGTGAGAGAGGGTGTGAGCACTCAAGGCAAAGTGAAGAGCAAGAAGTTTTTGCGGGTAGCTTGCGAGAAGCGTTCCCGTGAAGTGAAGCATGTGTTCAGCACTTGACTGGAATACGAAAAGTCATGACAGATGGTGACAGCTGGTTTTCGTGAGTGTCTCGCGGGTAAAGGCCTTTCTGCGAGATACCCGCGAAACATTTCTGTTTTGCTAATTTGTCATATTTGATATACTCTGTCCTTACCCACACTATATATACTCACATTACTCACAGATGTTGTGGAGTGCTTTTTAGAGAGAAAACTCTAGCCACAACCTTTGAGAGAGAGAGATTGTTATACCTACAATTCTCTACACAATCCATTGTGGTTTTCCTCAACTTCTACCTCTCCATTTCCAAATTCTTAAGAAGTGTCAAGTGAGGTTTTGGTGCTACTGGGAAGTTTAGCAGTTGGTAAGAAAACCAAACTACAACTGATCTTAGACTCCATGCTATTCCACAAACAACTCCTAATTTGTGCATCTTCAGCCCTTCAATTAGCAAATTTAGGGTTTGTAGGTATAGAGGGTTCACTAATCATGCAATCAAACTTTTTTCTACCAAGAAGAAAGACTTCAACTGCTTGTACCCACTGAGCATAATTACTTCCATTAAGATTGTAAAGTTGTGATTTACAGCTATTTTGTATTGGTTTTAATTCCATGCCAAATTTGATTATAATTATGTTCAATCTTATGTACCCTGTATTTTTTGTGGGATTTCTTTGTAAGGGTTGTGTGTGAAAGAGAGTGAGCACTCAAGGCAAAGTGAAGAGCAAGAAGTTTTTGCGGGTAGCTCGCGAGAAGCGTTCCCGCGAAGTGAAGCATGTGTTCAGCACTTGACTGGAATGCGAAGAGTCATGACAGATGGTGACAGCTGGTTTTTGTGAGTGTCTCGCGGGTAAAGGCCTTCCTGCGAGATACCCGCGAAACATTCTGTTTTGCTAATTTGTCATATTTGATATACTCTGTCCTTACCCACATTATATATACTCACATTACCCACAGATGTTGTGGAGTGCTTTTTAGAGAGAAAACCCTAGCCACAACCTTTGAGAGAGAGAGATTGTTATACCTACAATTCTCTACACAATCCATTGTGGTTTTCCTCAACTTTTACCTCTCCATTTCCAAATTCTTGAGAAGTGTCAAATGAGGTTTTTGGTGTTGCTGGGAAGTTTAGCAGTTAGTAAGAAAACCAAACTACAACTGATCTTAGACTGCATGCTATTCCACAAACAACTCCTAATTTGTGCATCTTCAACCCTCCAATTAGCAAATTTAGGGTCTGTAGGTACAGAGGGTTCACTAATCACGTAATCAAAGTTTTTTCTACCAAGAAGAAAGACTTCAACTGCTTGTACCCACTGAGCATAATTACTTCCATTAAGATTGTAAAGTTGTGATTTACAACTATTTTGTGTTGGCTTTAATTTTGTGCCAAATTTGATTGTAATTATGTTCAATCTTATGTACCTTGTATTTTTTGTGGGATTTCTTTGTAAGGGTTGTCTGTGAGAGAGAGTGTGAGCACTCAAGGCAAAGTGAAGAGCAAGAAGTTTTTGCGGGTAGCTCGCGAGAAGCGTTCCTATGAAGTGAAGCATGTGTTCAGCACTTGACTGGAATACGAAGAGTCATGACAGATGGTGACAGCTGGTTTTCGTGAGTGTCTTGCGGGTAAAGGCCTTCCTGTGAGATGCCCGCGAAATATTCTGTTTTGCTAATTTGTCATATCTAATACACCTTGTCCCTACCTACATTATATATACCCACATTACCCACAGATGTTGTGGAGTGCTTTTCAGAGAGAAAACCCTAGCCACAACCTTTGAGAGATAGAGATTGTTATACCTACAATTCTCTACACAATCCATTGTGGTTTTTCTCAACTCCTACCTCTCAATTTCCAAATTCTTGAGAAGTGTCAAGTGAGATTTTGGTGCTGTTGGGAAGCATTGAAAGAAGCCGAGTTTTGGCGAATGCAATCGGGCGTATTGCAGGCTCTGGAAAGCTAGACAAGACATGGTTCCAAGAAGCCTTGTTGGAGTAGGAGCTTGGAGGGTTTAGGTGCACTGGGTAGATTAGGCTTGGAGGGTCTCTTGCTATTTGTGTATCCCAACTTATTGTCTAGTGGATCGATTTACCGCTTGGAGGGCGGCGGAGAGGTTTTTAGTTGAGTTTTTCGGTTTCATCTTCGATAATAAATCGGCATGTTATCTTGTGTTTGCATTCTTCTTCCCTCTTTTTTTAGCTTTCATTTTACTGCTGTGTTTTAATGAATATGGCTTAGAGTAGTTTTATTGTTTATTTGCTCGCATTTACTTTATTCCGCACTGAGTTTAAGTAAAATCAACTGAGTCGTAATCCTTTAATTTGAGGGTCTAAACAGCTCTTGTGTTTTCACACAAATTTGAGTTTTTAAAGATGAATGTAAGTAATTGATAACATATCAGGAGATAATAAATAATTAGAGGGTTGAACTCCATAATAGCAGTCTAAAGAACAAACTAACACTAAATAAATATGCTGAATTGAAGTAAAACAAACTCCAACTGGCAACCAATGTACTTCAACCAATCAGCAACTCCAATAGCAACTCATCTATCTAAGTCTCAACACCAAACTATTCCAAAAACAAGGCAGCAACAAACCCATACCAACACCAAAAAAAGAAGAAGCCCAATCTACCAATCAGCAACTCCAACAGCAACTCATCTATCAAAGTCTCAACACCAAACTATTCCAAAAACAAGGCAGCAACAAATCCATACCAACACCAAAAAAAGAAGAAGCCCAATCTACCACTAAACATCAATCAACAAAGTCTAGTCCAACAAATCAACCAAGGCTGCCTGAATAGATAATCAGGGAACATATTGAAGAAAAGAAAAAAATCAAACCATGGTTGAAACCCTCAGTTGAAAATTTCGGTGGCGGCTCTAGGGTGCAAGAGCGGTGGCGCGAGGATCGGCGAGTGGGCTAGGATGGGTCGCTGGAGGAGGGCGAGTAAAACCTTGCCTCTCTCGCGATTAGGCGACGTCGATTTGGTGTTGCGAGACCCGAGAGAGGGTCATCGGCGTTGGACAACTCCTTCAGCCACTAAATTGAGATCGTCGGAGGTCTTTGTTAGGGTCGTCGGAGCTAGCGAGGTGCTGTTATGGTTGTTGGCGAAAACAGTATTGGTGTGTGGTGGTCGGAGGATTAATGGTAGTGGTGTGTTGGTGGCTTTGATACCATCTTGTTTAAGGTGAAGGTGTTTAGGGTTTAATTAATTAACCCTAACACAAAATATTATTAATATATAAAGAAGTACATGACATTATTGTTTTGCTCCTAGTACTCATAACAATTCTTAATATTGATTTTTACCTTTTGCCGTTGTAGGGGTATGATGTGATTCTAGGAGCCGAAGGGTTGAGAATGTTGGGAATTATTGAAAGGGATTTCTCTAAACTACTCGAGATTCCAAAATGGTGGGGATAAAATTTCTTTTGCATGGGATTTCTAGTTCACACAAACAAATTGATGGTAACAAGGTGTGGGAGATTGTACCTGGAACTCTTAAAAGAGACTCGTGGAATCTCTCTTGGGAAATAATTGTGGAGTTGCCACTTATTTTTATTTATAGAAAAAAAGAAAAACTAAAACACATGAATAATTCTGCATTGCATTGATAGTAATTTTTACAATTGATAGAAAATTACAAGTCTTTGGTCCTAGTTACATTTTAGCCAATATAAAAGAACTACATGATAAGAAACTTATCTGAAACCCAAGATTTAGGTTTGGGAACTAGGTTACAAAGTGGGAAGGTGTTATACACCCACTTTGCTTGGTAAAACCGGTCTTTAGACTTTAGATGACCATTAAATATCCACAAGCATGACATGCAATAAGCATACAGACATACAAACACGTTAATTCTGAATTTTAATTGCTAGCAATCAAGTGTAGAGTTTTTTCTTAGATCTAGGATTAAACTTTAAGTTAGCATTCATAGATCTATTTTAAAAGACAAGTTTGAGATTTAAAGATTTATTTAATTGAAAAGTAGATCTGAGGGATAGAAAATCAAATCTATTTCAAAGGACAAGTTTTCAGATTTAAAGATTTATTTAATAGAAAAGTAGATCTGTGGTATAGAAAATTAGATCTAGGATTTGATAAATAGGAAAATATTCTTTATAGGCAGAAAATATCAGATCTATAATTTATGATTAAGAAAAGCATTTTTGATATAGAAAATACTAGATCTAGTTTTGAATGAAGCAAAGAAAACATTTTTATAAACAAAATAGTAGATATGGAATTATTATGAAAAAGAAAACATTTTTTATGATGAAAATATTAGATTTGGTTTTGTATTACATTGAAAAGTATTTTTCATAAAGAAAACATCAGATCTGGATTTGTATAACATAAAAGAAAATATCAGATTTGGTTTGTGTACCATAAAAAAAAACATTTTTCATACCCACCTACTTTTTATCATTGTTTACTATCCCCCGATCTCCCGATCTGTAGTAGTTATACTAGAAAGGATTCAAAGGAATTTCCTTTAGGGAGCCTCTGAGGATGTTTTTGAACATCCTTTAGTTGCTTGGGAAAAAGTTTTTTTTTAGCTGGTGGAGGCCGATGGTTTGGGGATTCGGAGGGTTGGTTTGTTTAACCAAGCCTTGCTTGGTAAGTGATTATGGCGTTTTGGGAAAGAAAGTAACAAGTTAAGGTGTCAGGTTATAGCAACCAAATATGTGTTGGGAAAAATTCTATATAATTGTGAATGAATTTCAGTAAGCACAGTGGAAGCACAACCACACGAACACAATGATTTACGTGGAAACCCTTTCTCTTTGAATGGAAAAATCATGGGATAAACTTCAAATGATTTCACTCTATTAAATAGAGATTACAACACTTAGAAATACAACTTGAGCAAAGAAAAGCTCTCTTTTTCTTTCCACTCACTGCTCTCTTCCTCACTGTGTATCTCTCACAATTTTCTCTTGCTCTCTATATTTTTCTCTTCTCTTTTGCTTGCTTTCACTCACGCAGTTCTTCAAAAACTACACCAGTCCTTACAGTCGGGGACTTCTCTCCACACCTCTACACCTAATGGCCGATTGGCCTCATTTATTTATTCTTCAGCTTTTCTTCTTTTCTTCTGTAGCTTGTAGGACACGCACAAGACAATTGATACATCCTTCATAAATATGGCTTGACTTTTGCACATAAAAGCTAACTTCAACTGGCCGAATGGCCTTTGCTTCTTTCTTCTCTTCATTTTCTTTTCCTTCATCGTGTCGAACACGCTTTGCTTCACTTCTCATTAAGAGAAGTGAGGCTTCTCACAAGTCTTGGAAGACAAGAGTGACATGCTCATTAAATGAGCTCTTGACAAGTCATGTGGGCTAGACTTGTGGGTGTTGGCACCCAACAATATGGTGAGGCTAGAGGAGGTTGGTGCACTAGAATTATAAGAGGTACTCATGGGTGTGAGATGTGGAAGAGCATTATTGAAGGAGCAGTGAAGTTCTTTGGACAGATAGTGTATAATGTAGGGGAGGGCCATCGTATTAGTTTTTGGCATGATCCATGGAGCAGGCATACTCCTCTAAATTAGCATTTTCTTGATTTGTTTGCTTGTTCTCTATCTAAAGAAGCTTGGATTTCTAACTTGGTTGTTTCTACTTCATAAGGGGGAAGTAGGAGCTGGAATTTAGAATTCTGTCTATATTTTCAGGATTGGGAGCTGGAAAATGTTTTTTCTTTTTTTCAAGTTTCTTTATTCCTCTATGCCGAGGGGTGAGGGGGATGATAATCTGACTTGGAAGTTGACTAACACTAGTGTATTTGATGTGCGCTCTTACTATAAGTTGTTGTCTGGTCCTCTCACTGAAGTATTTCCTTGGGAGTGTATTTGGTGTGCAAAGGTGCCTAGATGGGTGTCCTTTTTATGGACAACAGCTAGGGATGGGATTCACTATTGATAATCTAGTTAAGAGTGGTCAGTCCTTGGTTAATAGGTGTTGTTTATGTTGTGATGGGGAATCTGTGGATCATCTTCTAATCTACTGTAAGTTTTCTCATGCTTTATGGAGTGCAGTTTTTGAGGTGTTTGGAGTAATGCCGAAGATAGTTAGCTCTCTTCTCTTTGCTTGGAGAAATTGGTTTGGTAAGCACCTATCAACCGTATGGAATATGGGCATGGCCTGTTTAATGTGGTTAGTTTGGAAGGAATGTAATACATGCATCTTTGAAGACAAGGAGAGACCCTTGGACCTCTTAAAATCTCTTCTTTTTGGAACTTTGTTTCAATGGGCTTGTATTTGGGGTTTTACGAATTGTAGTTCAATTTCTGAATTCTTGCAATCTGTTAGCTTAAGTTATTGAACTTGTTGTATTTGTTTCCTGTTTAGAATTTTCACCATTGTGAACATGTTCAGTTTTTTGAATAAAAGTTTTATTACCTCTCTCTCTATATATATAGGATTCATAGATCTACTATTTTATGTATCAAAAATACTTTTGTTCACATTATATATCTAAGACCTATTATTTTATATGTTCAAAAACGTTTTTCCATATATCTAATATATATTTTAATGATACACAAACCAGATCTGATATTTTCTCATTAAAAATGCTTTATATATATATATATATATAATGTGTACAAAAGCATTTTTGATACATAAGATGGTAGATCTATGAATCCAACCAAAAGAATACTCCTAGATCTAAGACTACATCATGGCATATTGAATTTAAGGCATGTGATTTAGATCTAACAATTAAAGCACATCATGGCATATTGAATTTAAGGCATGTGATTTAGATCTAACAATTAAATCATGTGAACAATTCAATGAAAGTAATATACCTGCATAGAGGATGAAAGCAATAGGAATTCTCTTAGAAACACGAGATTTGGGAAATGGTGTGGATTGATAGAGTAGCATTCTTTGGAAAATGGTGTGGCAATCGAAGATTCCTTCTAGAGTAGCATTCTTTTCTTGGACTGCCACTCTAGATAAGATTCTAACTACAGATAATCTTTGGAATAGGCATATTGCAATGCTTGATTGGTGCTATATGTGTAAAAGGTGTGGGGAATTAGTGGACTATCTTCTTCTTCACTGCCCAATAGCATATGAGTTGTGGCCTATAGTATTCTATTTGTTCGGTATCCATTGGGTTATGCCATATAAAGTTATTAAGCTATTGGCTTCATGGCAGGGCAAGTTTGGAAGACATAGAAATTAGATTTCTAGAGGTTTGTACCACATTGTCTGTTTTGGTGTTTATGGTGGGAATGGAATGCTAGATACTTTGAGGACTTAGAACAGTCGATCCTTGATATAAAGTCCTTTTTCTTCCATACTCTCCTTGAATGGAGCTTAGTTTTAGCTTCATGCACTTCTTTGTCCTTCCCTGTTCTTTTTTATCATTGTAATTTGGGTTACTAATTTCTGCCACTGTAGTACATCTAGTGTACTTGGGTTGGCTATTCTTTAATAAAAAGTTCTTATGTTATTTATCAAAAAAAAAAAAAAGAAAAAAAAAAGAAAAGGCGCCCCAGCCTTGATAATGTGCCACTTTAAGATATATATATATATATATATATATTTTTTTTGAGAAATTTCCACTTTAAGAATTAAAACTTAATATAGTGGCCAAAATACATTGATGGTTGCTAAATTTTATTTACAGAGTGCTTTCAGTTCCAAAAGTTTCAAGGGAACGCTATTGATCTCTGAGATTTAAAAAAATAGGCGTTATTGGTCCCTTTGTTTGTTAGCTTCCCTTTTTTTTTTTTTTTTTTTTTTTTTTTTTTTTTTTTTTTGGCTTATGTGTTTAATTGATGTTGTAATTTTTTTATTATTATTAAACATAAACAGACCGGAGCAACTCATTCTTATTACCCACCCAATCAAACCCACTTTTACTTGGTAATTTCCCTGCATTTTCTTGGAAACCAAACACATGATTTTGAATGTCTCTGTTATTTGCTCATCAATTTAAAAATTACATGGTTTATTGTACCATTTGTGATTTGTGACTCTATTTTTGGTTTTGCTTGTAACAATGTTTTGAGCATTTAGATCTGATGCTTAAGCTTTGTTTTTTCTGGCAACAGTTTTCTACGGATAAGCTCATTATCTACCTTAAAATTTTTATTCTTGAAAAGTTCTTCTAGTAAAAGATCTGTTGTCCTCAACAACCACTCTTCATTGCTTTATTTTATTTTATTTTTTAAAAATCTATTTTATAGTTTATTTTCCATTTTTGAAACCTTTGCTTTTGTCAAAATTTGTTCATCAATCTTCTTGTTGGATTTTATTCTGTGCACTTAATCCTAAGGATTTCTGGGTCTGCTCTTGCTGTAAGGATTTCATTCTCTGCCCAGTTGTCTTTGCAGCTAATGGAAGGCCAGCACATTTTGGGAATGAATCAACATGATTAAACACAAATTTGGATTAGGTAGAACAAATAAAATGGGTTTGGGTCTATTTATGATTTGAGCAAATTTTTAGTAAAAAAAAAAATGCTGCCACATCATTAAGAAAATGCTATGTCACTGTTCTGTTAGGCACATAGACAAGAAAAGTAACAGAAGTTAACAAAGGATCTAATATCGCTTATTTTTTAAACTTCAAGCACCAATAGTACTCATTTGAAACTTTAAGGACCAAAAACACTCAGCAGGTAAACTTTTAAGAAGCAACCGTGTATTTCAGCCTAATGTAATTTACAAAGTATTATTATAACACTCCCTTTGTCTCAAATTGTTTAGATTTGGAAATTTGTACCTATTTATGTAAGAGACAATGCATTAAATAATGTTCCTATAAGAGGTTGATTTTCTAAATTGGACTAACAATATGGGACAGAGGGATTAGTATGTTTAGTGGAGCGGAGTTGTCTATTATTGAGTAAAATTCATTGTTTTGAGAAAATTTTTAAGTGTTTTGTGCTGGACACCATTTCCATGATGTCTTCTGTGAATTAATATCCATTTTCTTTCTTTGTGATTGTAATTCTTTACTAGATCTTTCCCTACACATCCATTTTTTTTATTTTTTCCCCTTTTCTCTCTCTTTTGGATGAATAAGTAATGTTATTGATTTAACACACAAAGTAACAAAACACCAATCCTCAGTAGACTCCTACTGCACATACATCACAATGACCGCACCATCCTTAACTACAATCCATGCCCTGTTCTAATTTCTCTCTTGGATATTTGGGATTGTTCTCTAATGATTCCCAGCACCGACAAACACTGAAGAACTTGAAGGTTACTTTGGGTGTGATGCTTTTAGTCTCATCTCATGAAATTGGACAATTGGAGTGGGAGTAGGTAGACAGAAGAGAGGGGTTTTAGATCTAGGGTCACATAATAGGATCCTGCTGACAAAATCCATGTGTCATACTTTTTATGAAAGATTCTTTTCCAAAAATGGTATATACACCCAGATATACACACGTATATCTATATATACCTGCATGTGTGTACTTATATACGTATTTTTTTGAAAAAGGTGTTGGTTTGACAAAATACATGTATTTTTTGAAAAGCATGGGTATATACACGCATACGTATATTCCTATATACACCAATACACATGGGGTGTAGCTCTTTAGTGTGTGAATTGGATGCTGAATTTCCTGGGAAATGAGAAATATAGAGTGAGGATGAAGGCTGGAACAGCAAGAAATTCGTGACAGAATTCTCTCTAGTTTTGTCAGTTTCGTATGACCAAGAGAGAGAGTCGAGAGGGATGAAGTTGTTATCCAACTGAAATACATTGAATTTCATATGACTGAAATTCTGCAAATGCCAACTATTTTCTGCACTTGACCTCACTAACTCAATACAAATTTAAACCCACAACGATACATGAATACAATGTAAAATTGAAATCGAAATTCAAATACATCCAAATTTGGCAACACACCAAGGGTCCTAACATATTGAATTAGAAAAAAAAGTGTGGTGTTCTGAATCCTCATTACTAATGGAGCTAGTTTGAAGCAAGTTTCCTAGCCAGTATAGCGCAGGTATTTTTGTAATTTGGAAGGATTACCACCAAAATTGTAATTTCATTATTTTTGCGGTCTTGGAGATCGGGAGAAAGAAACTGCCCTAATAGTAATTCTTGAAGCTCATTAGTCTGGTGATGGAGTCATACAAGATTAATATGCTATTACTTTGCAAATTTGCCTATTCAAGAATTATTTTATTAGGTCCTCGTGAAGTCCTATTGAAGTGAAATTCATGCCCTTTTAATGGTCTATGTATGAGTCTTTTAGGGTTAAAACAATTTTTAATTTGGGTTTTTATTTTATTAGTTATGTTCAGTTTTATTTTACTTCGGGTCCAAGTTAGTATTTATTAGTAGTCCTAATACTAGTAGGAATCCTATTACTACTAGTACAAGGAAGAGTCTTTATATATATTGTGGTCAGTGTATTCAAAGAAAATAGAATGGGTTGATTAATAAAATTGAGTGTTTTGAGCAATAGGCTCATTGGCCTTTGTTCTTTCTTTTTCTCTCTTCTCTTTGTTTTCTCTTCTTTCTTTCTAGTGTTACTGCTCACGGTTGTTGTTCACACAGCCCCTAAACAGCCCTAACTTTTCTCTACTTCTTCTTCTTTCCTAACCCTTAACCCACCACAACTAAAAGTAGATAAATCCCTAATTTGTTCTACATCACCTGGGCAAAGATGAAGTTTCTCAATTGGTTTCCTTTATCCTGTTGCGTATTTCTGCAAATCAATGGCATTACACTATTGGGATTCTTCAAATAATCTAGAGCACATATAGGATACTGCCGTGCTAAAACCTATGCCTTACAACATCTTTCACAACCCCTCGCATCATTTTTTTCCCCTTTTCCTGTTTCCCAACTTTTGGCTTGATTTGATTTGTATAATATATTTTGATTGCATATCGATTCTAAGGAGTATAACTAACAACTATGAATCAACATAATTTATCTTTTTCTCGTTATGGCTATTTATACTCACCACTTTATTATTGTTTACTCTCCTTGCAGGCATGAGGCAGAATTTATCCAACATATTGTTCAAACGATATTGGACAAGTTGCATTCCATTCCCGTATTCTCGAATGAGCTCCTAGTTGGAATAGATTCTCGTGTGGGGGAAATAATTTCAAACCTTCAGATAGAGTTGCCTGATGTTCGCATGATAGGGATATGTGGGACGAGTGGTATTGGTAAGACAACCATTGCAAGAGTAGTTTATAACAGGTTGTCTAATCAATTTGAAGGTAGTAGTTTTCTTGCTGATGTTAGAGTAGTCGCTAAAGAAGTAAGTGGTTTAATTAGTTTGCAAGAAAGACTTCTTTCTGACATCTTAACTGAAAGTGATACAAGAATATCTGATGTTCTGAAAGGAGCTGATCTGATCAGTGATGGGCTGCGTACAAAAAGGATACTTCTGGTTCTTGATGATGTGGATCAACCAGAGCAGTTAGAATTATTAGCTGGGAAGCCTAGTTGCGTTGGTCCAGGCAGTAGAATTATCATTACAACAACAGATCAAGATTTGCTGGTTGGACATAATGTTGATCAAATCTGTAAGTCCAAGGAATTAACTAATGAAGAGGCCTTTTCACTTTTCAACTCCAAGTGTTTTAAAGAGAAGCATCCTCCCATAGAGTATATGGAATTGTCCAATCATTTTATTAATTATGCCGCTGGCGTTCCTTTAGCTATTAATGTTTTGGGTTCTTTTCTATTCAAAAGAACCACCCAAGAATGGAGAGTAGCATTGGAGAAGGTTAAATTACATCGTACGGGAGAAATTTATAATTTTCTTAAAATAAGTTTCGACGGACTAGGGAAAATGGAGAGGGAAATATTCCTACACATCGCATGTTTTCTTAAAGGGGAGGACAAAGATCGTGTAATGAAAATATTACAGTGTCTTGGCTATTCAGATGTTGAATTGAAGATTCTCATTGGTAAATCTTTCTTAACAATTTCTTCAAACAACCGATTGTGGATGCATAATTCACTACAACAAATGGCTTGGGAAATAGTTCGCCAAGAGTGTGTCAAAGAACCTGGGAAACGTAGTAGACTATGGTTGCATGAGGACATCAATGATGTGCTCACAAAAAATACGGTAAGAGAATGTAGAAATCTATAAATTAAGCATACACTAGTATATTATTGAAGAAAAATATACATTTGAGTAATTCTTGTAGTCTTGTATTGCGCAATTCACCAATCCCATTTATCTTCATTATCAGGGAACAGAAGCTATTCAAGGCATAGTCTTGAACTTGCCTGTAAAAAAAGAGGCACATTGGAACCCAGAAGCCTTTTCAAAGATGCATAATCTTAGATTGCTCATAATTGGTAACGTGCAACTTCCTTGTGGGCTCACACATTTTCCTAGTGCGTTAAGATTTGTCAAATGGAGTGGGTATCCATTAAAATCATTGCCATCAAATTTCCAACCAAAAGAGCTAGTTGAACTTAACATGTGTAACAGCAAAATTGAGCTGCTTTGGGAGGGAGTAAAGGTAATGTCATTATATCAACAGCTCTATATTATCATTTAATTAAAAATAAATTGTGGTTAATGGAAACTAATCATTTCACTTTTTTTTTTTTAAACAGTATTTAAACAAGTTAAAATTCATCACACTCCGTCATTCCCAAAATCTTTTGAGGACCCCAGACTTCACGGAGGTTCCAAATCTGGAGATAATAGATCTTGAAGGTTGTACAAATTTGATTGAGCTACACTCATCTATTGGTGTACTTAAAAGGCTTATTTTATTGAATCTGAAAGATTGTAGATGTCTCACAAGTCTTCCGTGCAAGATTGGAATGGATTCTCTTGAAATTCTTATTCTCTCTGGCTGCTGCAGAGTCCAGAACATTCCAGAATTTGCGGACAATATGCTAGAGTTACGGGAGCTTTTTTTAGATGGGACTGCAATTCAAAAGCTACCCTCGTCAATTAAAAATTTGACTGGTCTTACTTTATTGAATCTGAGCCAATGCAAAAGTCTTGTGTGTCTTCCAGGTGCCATTCTTAAATTGGAATTTCTAAGAGAATTCACTGTTTTCGGATGTTCAAAACTGGCAAAATTTGAAGATCACGAGATTGCACCCACTCATGAACCTCAAATTGAGCCAAATGAGTGCCCTACTTCACTAGCTGTCTCTATATTGGGCGCATATAAAGGACCTGTGATCTCACCAATTTCTCCTGAAAAACAGGAGTTGTTATCTGTGCATGGAACAGAAGTAATGGAGAAAGAAGGGAGGATGCCCATTCTTGAAACAGAAATTGAGACCGTCTCTTCTCAACCTAAATTGACAAAGCATGTTGGGGAACCAATTCAGCCCCTTACTCCATTAGCAGTCTCAACTTCAGATACAAGCAAACAAGCTGCAGTTGAACCAGTGTCAGTGACGGTGCTGCCTTCAGGAAAGGATGGAAGTCAACCTATTAAAAAAGAAGATATTGAGATTGCTCATCCAACTGATGGTCAGCAGTTTCTTGAAGTAAGCACATGTCCCAAGAGTTCTATTGAGCGCACTTTGTTGAGGATCTTGAGATACATTAATGATGCTACAGCCCAAAGAATTGGTGTTCATGGAAGTGGCGGGATTGGCAAGACTAGTGTACTGAAAGCCTTGATCAATCACTTCAAAACAAAAGACTTGTTTGATGTGGTTATTTGGGTGACTGTCTCAAGATATTGGAGCACCAGAAAGATTCAAGATGAGGTTTTACGACAATTGCCTCCAGAAGACTTAAAAACTGATTTGGAAATTGGAGAAAATTTGTTTAAAGCTTTAAAGAGCCGACGATTTTTGTTGCTTCTGGATGACGTTTGGGAGCAGATTAACCTAGATGCAGTTGGTATTCCTAATCCTACTCTAGAAAATGGCAGCAGGATAATACTTGCAACAAGATCCCCTGATGTGTGTCACATCATGCTTGCTGATAAAGAGGTTCAAGTGGAGAGACTCCTACCAGAAGAAGCTTGGGAATTGTTTCAGGAACTAGTAGGTAGCATCATTGACAGTCCAAATATCCGGCCATATGCCCAAGATATAGTTCAAAGGTGTGGTGGTTTGCCATTGTTGATAATTGTTACTGGAAGGGCACTGGCCAAGGAGAATGATGCTTTATGCTGGATGCATGCAGCAAGGGAATTTTCACGGTGCAGTGCACATAGGATATATGGTTTTGAATCTATTTTCCAACAGCTGAAATTCAGTTATGACAGATTGGAGGGTCCTGACTTAAAGAGTTGCCTCCTTTATTGTGCCTTGTTTCCAGAAGATCGGGAGGTCAGCATATTTGAATTGGTAGAGTACTGGATCGAAGAAGGTTTGATCAGTGGAAACTGTACAGATGCATATAAGAGGGGGTATGATATAGTTGGCATTCTTGTAGGAGCCTCTCTTTTGCAGAGCTCGGAATGTGGTCTTTCTATCAAAATGCATGATTTGATTTGGGATTTAGCATCAGTGATCTTGTCATTAGAAGCAGAAGGTTGTCAGTTTCTGCTTAGAAGTTGTTCCAGAATGACAAAGCAAACAGACATGGGAGATAGCTCGTCATACAGATTACTTGAAAGTTTTCAAAGCAATAAACAGTCAATTCTTCATGGTCATCAGTTCTTAGTAAGGGCTGGTGCAGGTCTAACTGAGCCACCTTTAAAGGATGAATGGGAAGAAGCCAAGATGATATTTTTGATGGACAATGAGTTATCCAATCTACCAGAGAGACCAAGTTGCCCAAAACTTTTGGCATTGTTCCTCCAAAGAAATCATCAGCTTAGAGTGATACCTTCTTCGTTTTTTGATTTAATGCCTTCTCTTACAATTTTGAACCTATCCAAGACAAGGATCAAATCCCTGCCAAAGTCACTTTTTAAGCTTATGAGCCTTGAGGCACTTATTCTACGCAATTGTGAACGTCTGGCTCAGCTTCCATCTGAGGTTGGATCTTTGGGACGACTTGAGGTGCTCGATCTCCAAGGAACAGAAATTGAGAAATTACCAGATGAGATTTCTGAGCTGGCTTCTCTGAGGCACTTAAAAGTATCATTTTATGGATCTGTCAACCAGAGTGAATGTGTTAGGCTGCCTCATGAATTGGTTCCACATGGAATAATATCAAGTCTCAGTGAATTGGAAACTCTGAGTATTGATGTGTACCCCGGAGATAAAAGGTGGGAGAAGAATGTGGATTCTATCTTAAATGAGATGGGTAACTTGACAAACTTGATTACTTTTTGTTGCTATTTCCCAGACGTAAAGTTTCTTGAACGTTTTCTTGAAAAAAGCCTACCATGGAAAATTCAAGGTTTAACTGATTTCAAATTTGTAGTTGGCTATGATGTTAAACGCTTCGCATATCAGGTTGGGGACAATCTGGAGATTGAATATGTCCAATGGGGTCAGTGCTTGAGATTTGTAAATGGTGAGGAGATACCAGATGCAGTTCTGGAAGTATTAACTTGTTCCACTGCATTCTTTCTAGATCATCATATCAAAGTCTGCAGCCTATCAGAGTTCAGAATCAGTAATCTCAATGGATTGAGATTATGCGTGGTGAGGGATTGTCCCAAGATTGAATCAGTAATTGCTGGCAAGGAACTAGTTATATTTCCAATTCTGGAGCAACTAAGTATTTATTATCTGTCAAACCTGGGGAGGCTTTGGGAAGGAATGATACCACAGGGAAGCTTTGATAGGCTAAGAAAATTGACAGTGCATACATGCCCCAAATTGCAATTTGTTTTTGCAAGCTCAATGCTCCAGTTTTTCTCTAAATTAGAAGAGTTGAGAGTCGAACATTGTCCAGGAATTACAGAGATCATATTTCAGGATCAGGTGGTTGATTCTGGTAGTGGTACACTCCCTAGATTGAAAACATTAAAACTTCACTATCTACCAGAATTGGTTACAATTATGCAAGGTACATGGCCGCCATTGGAAAACATTAGCTTCTACAATTGCCCTATGTTGAAGAAGCTTGTCATTGACTCCAATACAAGTCATTCCATAAAAGAGATTAAAGCAGAGAATCATTGGTGGGAAAAATTAGAGTGGCAAGATACCTCAATACGCTCATGTCTTCATGCTCATTTCATCCCTATTTCTGACTACAATTTGTAATAAAAATTTTCAAGAATAAAGATGGACTTTTCCCTTTTGGCACCATTAGTTTATCTGCTCACTTTGTTATCAAGAACAAGATGAGGCCATGGCCAAAGGATTCAACAAGAATGACAAGTGTGTGGACTTCTGTTGTAGTTGATTACACTAGTTACACAACAGAGCTGGGGACATCCCGGAAAGTTCTGGTGACAGGTCTGTCCTTTATGTTTAACATGTTTTTGAGACTTCCTCCAGCTTGGGTGAATCTAATATTAAACCTTTGCATATTTGGTTTGCGCTAGTAGAGTTATTTTCTTTTGTTTTGACATTTTTTTTGCGTTCTATAGGCTAAGGCCAATCTCTATATTTCTAAACCTGATATTTATGTTCAGATTTGGTCCAAAATCTGGCATTCTATAACTGGTTTTTTTTCTTTTTCTTATGTTGCTACAATTCTTGAAGTCCGTTCTTAATTACTCCAGGCTATGCTGCTATATCTTTTGTGTTTGTATTGAATGCTTGTAAACTCTGGCAGCATGATTTTGGTGCAGCAAAGGCTGTAAGAGGGAGCTAAAAGTGGATTAATGAATGTCCTTATCTGGAACTCTGATGATACTTTTTGGGAAAAATTTGCTGAATAGTACCTTTTAAGGAAAATTTTAGGTGGATAGTAAGAGCGTGAAGTTATTTAGTTATGTAGACTTTTTCTGGAACTCGAGTTCCAACCCAAAATCGAGTTTGATAAACTTGAGTTTCAATTAGTTTAGGTTGCGTGGCAGTCTGATGTTGTATGACAAATGAGAACTTGAGTTTGTTAAACACGATTTTGGGTTAGAACTCAAGTTTGACAAACTCGAGTTCCAAAAAGAGTCTATATAACTAAATAACTTCAGTTACATAGTATTTCCAAAAATTTTCCTTAAAAAATACTATTCAACAAATTTTGCCTATTTTTTGGATTTGTCTTGTCCTTTTGCTTGACTTTTGTGGATGTTGAAGCAAAATTGTAAACAATATAAGCAAAGTTTAATATAAGCAAAGACATAATTTTTTTTTTTCAATACATTACAATGCAATCATTTATAAAATGGAACTCGATGTGTGTGATTGAGCTTGATTTTTTTAGCTTTGCTATTTGTCTTTTTTGTTGTTGGGTTAATTTTTTTGGGCTTGTTAATTTTGGTCTAAATTTTAGATCTATAATTTTTTATGGCCTTTAAAAGGATCAACGATATTGTAAAATGGAACTAAATGTAATTTTATTGAACCAAATTACTAAAGTTAGTACATAAACATATACTAGTATTTTTTTCTTTTAAAAAATTGAGAGGTTATTGTTGTTACGTTTCTGTTGAGTCACATTAGCGGTTATGTCGTCCTCTTATTTCTAACATGTTCTCTCTCATTTTAAACTATTTTTCTCTTTATTAATTTCTCACCTTATAATTATGAGAAGTGCAATGTCTACAATATTTTCACAACAAATCTTAAGTGGCAGGTTGTTATTGGTGGGGCAAAAAATTAATTTTAGTGATAGATTCAAATTATAACCAATAATAATTAATCACCTATAATTTATTATGAAAATATTGTGAACGTAAGACTTCTCTAAAATTATACGTGCTCCAATATTTTCCCCCTTATTTTTACTTTTTTTATTTTTATTTTTTTATCTCTCCACTACTCTAAACCTTAATGCCATAGTTCCTTCATCTCTTTATCTTCCTTTTATTTCGACTCTTCTTCTCCTCATTTTATTTACTATAAAATTAGTCGTAAACCCGTGCAATGCACGGGATAGTTAAATAAAAATTAAAAGTACTTATTTTGGTTAAAGGTTTATGACTTAACTTTAAAAAATGTATAACTTAAAAATGCATGAAAATAAGTAATTTTTTTTGTTCAATATAATGGTTTAGAAAAATTCTTTTTCTTTCATTTCATTGGTTCCACATAACACATTTTAGCATGTGCTTTTTTATAGTGATGACTTCACATAATATTCAATTGCAATTAAATCTACCATCCACCACCAATCTAATCTATGTTATTTTGATAGTAGATCTACAAATTGCATTCTCATATCTTTAGAGCTTACCGCATCATTATTATTATCTATATATATAATATAAAACCGAAATTTTTAACTTTTTGAGAGACCTACGTTAGATTTAGGATTAAAAAAATAATTACAATTTTTTTTAATTAGACCTCATGTTAGATTTTTTTATTTATTTATTTTTTTTTTAAAAAGGACTCACTTTAGGTTTCAAAAAAGAAAAAGAAAAAAGAAAGACTCAAGTAAAAAAAAAAAAAAAAAAAAAAAAGCTTTAGGATGAAGGAAAAAAAAGAGAGAGACTCCTATTAGGATTCTCTCACTATTTAGTTTTAAAAAAGATTACATGTCAGAATTTTTTTTTTTTTTTTTTTGAGAAACCAGACCAAAAGCCTGGGCAATTTATTCAAAACCAAAATTAATGAACATCTCTAACCACAAGGGGGGCAATGTCATCAGGTAAGTCTTTTAACCACACCTGAAGCCCTACAACAGAACTAGCTTTCTTAGCCAATGCATTAGCAACAGAGTTACAAACACGGCTAATATACTTAAATTCAACATGTTGAAAACAAGCTGATTGTAAACGAATGTCACCAAGGACGTTCCCATAGTTGGCAAACTGACCCGTACTATTATTAAGTGCCTCAATGACAGTAACAGAGTCCCCTTCTACCACCACTCGAGTCAAGCCAATCTCCAAAGCAAACTGGACTGCCCGCTGACAGGCCAAAGCCTCCAACTCTGCCACAGACTAATTGATAGGAATAGGCATGGTCAACGCCCCAATTGGATCACCTTGGTTGTCACAAACAATCACACCCACACCCACCAGGTTCGAAGCTCGAAATACAGTTACATCAAAATTGACCTTGTAAATATTCGGGTTCGGAGGTTGCCATTGTTGTAGCACTTGAAGACGTGAAGGGCTCAGCTCAACCTCCCGAGCATGGAGAAACTCTTGAAGAATGTTACTGGCTTCCTTGCAAATGCTATCCACAGGTCGGATAGCTTGGTTAAAGTGAATGGCATTACGCCTATTCCAAATGCACAACCCAGCTATAGCAAAAATCTTAGCTTTATACTCATCTTGGCTCGGCATAAACCTGGCCAACAACTCTCTGAAATTCATCGGTTGAACAGGGACTGATTGGTGGAACCATTCCAAGGAAGACCAAACACAAGCTATATCCTTGCACGACCAGAGAGCGTGAACAGTATCCGTAGGAAGCTCTCCACACAGGTCACAAATGTCAGAATCCGTGACGTGACGATGGTGCAGGTTCGTCTTTGTTGGTAGAGCCTCATTACACACCCTCCAAACAAAATGCTTGATTTTGTTTGGCACCCGGAGTTGCCAAAGACTCTTCCAGAACTTCTTTTGATTTTCTACACTTGAGCTACTTGCATTGGACATGGAATCACGAGAAACAATCAGTTTATAGGCGCTGCTAGTGGTTAACATACTCGAGGGAGTGTGTTTCCAAGCAATTCGATTAGGGGGGTTGCCTTAAACTCAAAGGGATGGCCAGAATTAATTCGGCTTCATGGGGAAGGAATAAATTTCGCACCACCTCCTCGTTCCACCTGACTTGGTCTTGATCAATAAGAGAGTTGACTTTTGTCTTCACTGCCACTTGGGAAAGCGGGGAAATAACTGATCCATTAGTTTTATCCGACAACCACCTATCCTCCTTAATCCTCACCCTCTCCCCCGTCCCCACCCTCCACACCATCCCCCTTTGAATGACATCCCTAGCTCTTAAAAATGCTTTTCTATGCATAGGATCCCACACTAGAGTCTCTTGCTTCAAGAATGGAGCAGTTCGAAAAAAATCTTGCCTTGAACACACGATGGCAAAGCGAGTCCGGATTATTAATCATCCGCCAAACTTGTTTGGCTAGTAAAGCATCATTAAATTTCTCAATTTCCTTGAACCCCGTACCACCAACCTCTTTAGCCTCACAAAGTCTATCCCATTTAACCTAGTGAATCTTCTTGTTCCCACCGCTGTACCCCCACCAAAATTTACAAATCATGATTTCCAGCTCCTTAATCAATCCTTTAGGGAGCTTAAAACAGCTCATTGTATACGTGGGAATCGCTTGTATGATTGATTTGATTAGCACTTCCCTACCAGCCTGAGACAAAAGTCTTTCCTTCCACCCTTGGAGTTTCTTCCACACCCTTTCCTTAATATAAATAAAGCTCTGTTTTTTAGCCCTACCCACAAGAGCTGGCAAACCCAAGTATTTTCATACTGGCGAATGGCAGGAACACCCAAAATAGCTTGGATTCGATCCTTCATATCTGGAGTGGTATTGGAACTAAAGAAAATATCAGTTTTGTCTTGATTAATTTTCAGCCCTGACCCTTTCTCATAGATAGCCAAAATATCTAGTATCTTTTGGCATTCCTCCTCTTTTGCACTACAGAACAAGATACTATCATTAGCAAAAAATAAATGAGAGACCCTAGGTCCAGTCCAACAAATAGCTACACCCTGGATATGCGCTTCCATCTCTGCTGTATGTAACAAGCTTTGGAGGTCCATTGTACACATAAGAAAAAGATAAGGTGATAAAGGATTACCCTGGCGTAAACCTCGTTTCGGTTTAATAAATTCCATAGGCTGACCATTAAGGAGCATGGAATAAGAAACAAATGATATGCATGACATAATAAGGTTCACCATTCTATCTCCAAGGCCTAAATGCTGCATGATTCTCTCCAAAAATTCCCATTCCACCCTATCATAAGCTTTATTCATATCAAGCTTAAGAGCCATCTGACCCACCTTCCCTTGGGTCTTTCTTTTAAGATAATGAAGTGTTTCAAAGGCCACAAGCGTATTATCAGTTATAAGTCGCCCAAACAAAAAAGCACTCTGAGATTCAGGGATAGCTGTAGCTAAATTTTTTTTCAATTGATTAACCACAACCTTTGAGATCAATTTATAGACAACATTGCACAGGCTAATAGGCCGAAAATCAAAAACATTCTTAGGATGCTTTATCTTTGGAATTAAAGCAATGAAAGTAGAGTTAAGGGAATCTTGAACCACACCTGTGTTAAGGGCTTTAAGCACCACTGTAGTGACATCCTCCCCAACAATATGCCGAAAGGACTTATAAAATACAGGTGACATCCCATCAGGTCTAGGAGCGGTAAGGGGAGCCATTTGTTTGAGCGCCACCCCAACCTCATTTGCATGAAAATCACGCCCCAACAATTCAGCTGCTTCCTCAGTAATAGCTGGATGAATGCCTTGCAAAATACTGTCAAAATCCGAAGGGTTTGATGAAGAAAAGATAGTCCTAAAATAGTCCTCAATAATCCTACCCAATCGGTTTTCATCTTCTACCCACACTCCAGCATTATCCTCCAAATCTGATATGAAATTTCGTTGGTTCCTTTGGTTTGCTCGGCAATGGAAGTAGCGTGTGTTGCTATCTCCCTCCTTAAGCCAAGCATTGTGAGACCGTTGCTTCCACATACTTTCTTCCCGATATTTGAGCTTCTGAATTTCATCCCTTAGTTGATAAATCTTCCCTGGATTTGACACATAGCAACCTTCCTCTTCGGCCCACTTTAAATCCTTGAATTTTTGACTTTAGGTTTCAAAAAAGAAAAAAGAAAAAAGAAATACTCACATAAAAAAAAAAAAAAACTTTAGGATTAAGGAAAAAAGAGAGAGAGACTCCTATTAGGACTCTCTCACTATTTAGTTTAAAAAATTAAAAATATTATATAAATTAAATGATGATGTGGAAAATTGTGGGAGTTTCAGAGGTTCTGGTTATATATATATAGATAAAATGATAATTTTATTTAAATATTAATGATAATGATGAGTTTGAGTTTAAGTTGGACATGTTAGAAAGATAAAGTTTTACTCCTTATTAAGTTTGGATTAAACAAAAATAATTTTATTTAAATAAAATGATAATTTTGTTTAAATACTGTGCGGACGTGGAAAATTGTGGAAGTTTCAAAGGTTTCGGTTATATATATATATATATATATATATAGACTATGCTATTCTCACTTTCATTCAATCAATATTTTGTCCACACAAAAAGGTGAATACTCTCTCTCTCTCTCTCTTGATGGATTTTTAATTTCTTATTGCGTCTCTAATTTTGGTTGATGAATTTTTGTGATGACGTCTACTTTGGGTTGATGCAATTTAGTTGTATTTTAATTTGATATATTTTTTCTTTTGTTTTCTTTGATTGTTGGATGTTATTCTATGATATTATAAAATGATATAATTTTATTCTATAAAGTGAGTCCTTTTATTTTATTTTACTTTTTTATATTATTATTATATAAAAAAGGACTCACTTTAGGTTTCAAAAAAGGAAAAAGAAAAAAGAAAGACTCACGTAAAAAAAAAAAAAATTATGATTAAGGAAAAAAGGGAGAGACTCTTATTAGGACTCGCTCACTATTTAGTTTAAAAAATTAAAAAAATTTATAGATAAAATGATAATTTTATTTAAATATTAATGATAATGATGAGTTTGAGTTTGAGTTTAGGTTTTTTTTTTTTTTTTGCGAGATAGATAAAGTTTGATTTTAAGTTGGACTTGTTAGAAAGATAGAGTTTTACTCATTGTTAAGTTTGGACTAAACAAAAATAATTTTATTTAAATACTATGCTGACGTGAAAAATTGTGGAAGTTTCAAAAGTTTCGGTTATATATATATATATATATATATATATAGACTATGCTATTCTCACTTTCATTGAATCAATATTTTGCCCACACAAAAAAGAGAATTCTCTCTCTCTCTCTCTCTCTCTCGGTGGATTTTTAATTTCTTATTGCATCTCTAATTTTGGTTGATGAATTTTTGCGATGAAGTCTACTTTGGGTTGATGCAATTTAGTTGTATTTTAATTTGATATATTTTTTCTTTTGTTTTCTTTGATTGTTGGATGTTATTCTATGATATTATAAAATGATATAATTTTATTCTATAAAGTGAGTCCTTTTATTTTATTTTACTTTTTTATATTATTATTATATAAAAAAGGACTCACTTTAGGTTTCAAAAAAGGAAAAAGAAAAAAGAAAGACTCACGTAAAAAAAAAAAAAATTATGATTAAGGAAAAAAGGGAGAGACTCTTATTAGGACTCGCTCACTATTTAGTTTAAAAAATTAAAAAAATTTATAGATAAAATGATAATTTTATTTAAATATTAATGATAATGATGAGTTTGAGTTTTTTTTTTTTTTTTGAGAAGATAAAGTTTGATTTTAAGTTGGACTTGTTAGAAAGATAGAGTTTTACTCCTTGTTAAGTTTGGACTAAACAAAAATAATTTTATTTAAATACTATGCTGACGTGAAAAATTGTGGAAGTTTTAAAAGTTTCGGTTATATATATATAGACTATGCTATTCTCACTTTCATTCAATCAATATTTTGCCCACACAAAAAAGAGAATTCTCTCTCTCTCTCTCTCTCTCTCGGTGGATTTTTAATTTCTTATTGCATCTCTAATTTTGGTTGATGAATTTTTGCGATGAAGTCTACTTTGGGTTGATGCAATTTAGTTGTATTTTAATTTGATATATTTTTTCTTTTGTTTTCTTTGATTGTTGGATGTTATTCTATGATATTATTAAATGATATAATTTTATTCTATAAAGTGAGTCCTTTTTTTTTTTTTTTAATAAAGAGGACTCACTTTAGGTTTCAAAAAAGAAAAAGAAAAAAGAAAGACTCACGTAAAAAAAAAAAAAAAACTTAAGGATTAAGGAAAAAAGAGAGAGAGACTCCTATTAGGACTCTCTCACTATTTAGTTTAAAAAAAAAAAATTTATAGATAAAATGATAATTTTATTTAAATATTAATGATAATGATGAGTTTGATTTTTTTTTTTTTTTTGAGAAAGATAAAGTTTGATTTTAAGTTGGACTTGTTAGAAAGATAGAGTTTTACTCCTTGTTAAGTTTGGACTAAACAAAAATAATTTTATTTAAATACTATGCTGACGTGAAAAATTGTGGAAGTTTTAAAAGTTTCGATTATATATATATAGACTATGCTATTCTCACTTTCATTCAATCAATATTTTGCCCACACAAAAAAGAGAATTCTCTCTCTCTCTCTCTCTCTCTCTCTCTCGGTGGATTTTTAATTTCTTATTGCATCTCTAATTTTGGTTGATGAATTTTTGTGATGAAGTCTACTTTCAGTTGATGCAATTTAGTTGTATTTTAATTTGATATATTTTTTCTTTTGTTTTCTTTGATTGTTGGATGTTATTCTATGATATTATAAAATGATATAATTTTATTCTATAAAGTGAGTCGTTTTTAAAGTTTTTTTTAATAAAAAGGACTCACTTTAGGTTTCAAAAAAGAAAAAAGAAAAAAGAAAGACTCACGTAAAAAAAAAAAAAAAAAAAAAAAAATTTAAGGATTAAGGAAAAAAGAAAGAGAGACTCCTATTAGGACTCTCACTATTTAGTTTAAAAAATTTTATAGATAAAATGATAATTTTATTTAAATATTAATGATAATGATGAGTTTGAGTTTGCGTTTAAGTTTTTTTATTTATTTTTTATTTTTATTTTTTGAGAAAGATAAAGTTTGAGTTTAAGTTGGACTTGTTAGAAAGATAGAGTTTTACTCCTCGTTAAGTTTGGACTAAACAAAAATAATTTTATTTAAATAAAATGATAATTTTATTTAAATACTGTGCTGACGTGGAAAATTGTGGAAGTTTCAAAAGTTTCGGTTATATATATATATATATATATATATAGACTATGCTATTCTCACTTTCATTCAATCAATATTTTTCCCACACAAAAAGGAGAATACTCTCTCTCTCTCTCTCTCTCTCTCTCTCTCGGTGGATTTTTAATTTCTTATTGCATCTCTAATTTTGGTTGATGAATTTTTGCAATGAAGTCTACTTTGGTTTGATGCAATTTAGTTGTATTTTAATTTGATATCTTTTTTCTTTTGTTTTCTTTGATTGTTGGATGTTATTCTATGATATTATAGAATGATATAATTTTATTCTATAACATAGCGTACTTGAAAAATTTTAGTGTTTACAACTATATATTTTCTTTTCAGTATTTTATTACTCATTTTCTTTTATATAAATTTGCTATTTCTTTCACATTCTCTACCCAAAAAGGTGATTATCATTACTCTCTCTCTCTCTCTCTCTCTCTCTCTCTCTTCCTTCTTACAAGTCTGCTTTAATTGATAAATTTGTGTGTGTGTGTGTGTGTGTGTGTTTTTTTTTTTTTTTTTGGGTCTACTTTGGGCTGATTCATTTTGGTTGTGTGTTTTTTGAGTTCTCCATTATATGTACACTCTTTCTGTTTTATAGTTTTGGTTTGAGTTAATTCTTAGATATTTTCAAAGTGAGAATTTGACCTGTTTATATAAAAACATAATTTAATTGGTTACGTTTTTGAATATGGCTATTAATTATTTGAGTAATATCAATTTTAAATTTGTGATGATGTTTGATTATTGTGATAATCTTCTTAAGAGAATGATAAATTTGAATAACAAATGTTGGGTCATATTTTTTATGTAATTGGCTAATCCTTTGACAAAATGTATTCTACTTGTATTTGGGTAGATCTAAATTTGGTTTAAAGTATCAAAAAGTATGTTGTTTAAACATATCAAGTGGTATCTTTAAAAACATGAAGATTGGTCCAAGAAACAAGAGAAGAAAAGTTGTCTCATTAAGTCTCGACACAAGCTTGACAGTTGCTAGTATCGAAGTTTAATGGAAAAGCTTGACACAAGCTCGATTTATCGAGAATTACGATTTCAAAAATCTCAGATTTGGAATTATGCCCATGATGACTTGATTGATTAGGGTTTCTCTTCTTACAACCCTAGTCATATATAAGACTTATTTTAAAAGTCATCAAACACGGAAATTGAGAGACTTGGGACACATATACTCTGTGAGTAGCTATTGTGTTTTGTGCGCCTTATGGTTTGGTAACCAAGTGCTTCCTAATCTTCACTGTTGATGAAGTAGAAAACTTTGCAGCCAACAACAATTATTTAAGTTGCTGGAGTTAGTCACGTACTAGAATCCATACAAAGGAGTTAGTCATAGATTGGAGATTTGTGCAACAAAGGAAAGAAGTCTACAAGAACATCAAGTTCAATTGGGTAGTGAAGCAAATGTTCAACTATATGTTGGTATATTGGGAAGTGTAATGGTAAGATTCCTTATATTTGTAATCACTTAATTATTGATTAGTGGATTTTGGGAGTGGTGATCTTAAATTCACCCGGTTGAGTTTTTTTCTCTTGCGAGAGATTTTCCCCATTCGTTAACAAATCACTGAGTTATTTATTTTCCACTGCATATTAGTTATTTGGTGATTTGTTGGTGCCTCCACGATTTGCATGTAATTTGACCTAATTAAACAACATGGGTAATTGAATTAATTAACTGGGGTTAATCTATTTTAACCTAACAAGCGGTATTAGAGGGAGCACACTTTAATTAGGTTTTTAATTTTTGCTGTGTGATCCATTGACCCATTTTGTTATGGATCGTGGACAATCGTTGATTATACCTCCTTTATTTGATGGTACTAACTATGCATACTGGAAGGTACGCATAAGAACTTTTTTGCAATCTTTAGATGAAAAGGTATGGGTGGCTGTCAAGGTTGAATGGACCAAACCTACTGATCCATCAGCGTCTAGTCGAGCATTAAATGCCTTATTTAGTGCTATGACTAACAAGGAGTTTAAGAAGATTTTATCCACTGAGTGTGCTAGGGAAGCATGGACAATCCTTTAAAACACTTATGAAGATACCAAAGCTGTGAAAGATTCCAAACTTCAAAGACTTACCTCTAGCTTTGAAGAAATCAGGATGGATGATGATGAGATGTTTGATGAATTCTATGCCAAGCTCAAGGACATAGTGAATTTAGCATTCAATTTAGGTGAAAAGATTCTAGAGCCTAAAATTGTAAGGAAAATCTTCAGATCTTTTCCAGAGCGGTTCCATGCTAATTTCACCGCTATAGAAGAATCAAAGGTCATTGACACCATTCCTGTGACAGTGTTGATTGGGAATCTACAAACCTATGATTAGGTTTAGTAAGGATTGACCAAGGAAGCAAGAGCAAAAATATGGCTCTGAAAGCCAAAAATGATGAAGAAGATGAGTTGCCTGAAGATGAGAATTCAAAGTTCAAATCTTACTAGACAACTCAATAAGTTCATCAAGAATGTGAATGTCAAGGCAAATGACAAGGATTGCAAACAATCTGGATTATCTCAATTTAAGTCTCAAGATAAATTCATGAGAGAATCTAAAGAAGTTGGACAAAGTAGCAACATTCTAGCTGGTCCAAAGTGTTGTGGGTGTCAAGACTACGGATACATGAAGCAAGAATGTCCTACCTATCTCAAGTCAACTAGCAAGAGCAAAGCCTGGCAGCCACCTTGAGTAATACCGCACCAGAAGCAAATTCAAGAATGGTGATCAAGAAGGAATAGTCAGTGCCTTCACAGCCACTATTGATTCTTCCAAGGAATCAGAAGAACCTGTTGATGAGGAAGAGGATCTGCTGGAGTCCAAGTTTGAAGAGATGGATGAAAAAGCCTACCATACATCTAATCATGCATATCACTTCATCAATGACCCTAGCATTCATCTAATCATGGCATTAAGGCATTCATCACATCACAAACCCCAAACATACATCTAAGCATGCTCCATCACAAATTATATTACGTCATAGCATACCTTAACATACATGTCATCACATCATCCTAGCATTCATCTAGCATGGCATCATATCATACTCAAGGCAACAACATGTAACATCAAACCAAGGCAGAAACATGTGAGCATTAAAGATCAAAAGAAGAAACAAAGCCCATCAAAGCATGTCATCATCCAAGGCATCAAGATCATAAACATGAAACCTAGGCAAGATCATATCACAATGCATGAACATTCCCAATGCATGACTTATCCTTACTTACCTTGTAGCAACTTAGCACCTATGGCATTTATGTATGAGCATGTGAATGCATGTTCATGTCATCGAAACAATAAAAACACAAAACAAACTCTAATTCTAACATGTGATAGCAAACAAGCAATTAAACATGTGAAACATAGACATTAAGAGCATAAAAACATGAGAAAGGAAACTAGACAAACAAACATGTGAAAGCAAAAATGAAACAAACAGAAAAACAAAAATTAGGATTTCTGGGCAGCGGCTTGTGTACCAAGAACAAGCTTGCGTGCGCATAATCAAGCCTGCATATGCAGGCAAGATTATGCGTACGCAAGCTCTTGCCCAGAAAACCCTAAAAACACAACTGAGCCTAAAATACTAAATCTAACACCATAACATACATTTTTAACATACAAAAACATAAACCTAATCTAGATAAACAAATTAGAACATACTATAACAAAAAAACAAGTTCCAAACTTGATTTTTGACCATTCACCTCAGTCAAATCTATTCACAAACCAATAAGAAAGTGTTTAGTAAATGTTAAACTCAAAGATCAAGGCGAAAAAAGGCCCTGATCAAAAGAAAATTGACTTAAGGGTATTTTGTAAAAAACTCCCTTTTGATTCACTATTTCTAGTGAATCTTTATGTTTTCCCATGGGATTTTTTTGTGTTTTGAAAATATACCATGCCAAGCCTTTTATAGTGTGAAAAAAAGGGTTTGGAATGATCCCCCGATGATGTGGGATTCGTTTCAAACCTCAACATAAATGCAAAAAACTTGCCTTGTTTAGGTTTCTGGAAATCACTATGCATGTGCAAGATCAAGCCCGCATATGCATGCAGAAAGTTGCATACGCATAACGAGGGTTTCCTTTGGTCTTATTTTTCAAAAATTGATTTATTTGCTCATTAAAAGTTATATTTCTCATTTTAACACTTCTCAAGTCAATTTAACTTCTGATTGGGCCCTAAACCAACCTTGGGTCTTATAATTCAACATCATTGGGGAACGGGGGCTCGAGTCGTAAGAGGTATAAAATAAGGTGTCTACAGATGCCCCTCTTTTGATTCGTGAGCTTCATTAGTGGAATTAAAAGAATAAGAGACAAAAAATTTTGTTTTGATGTACGACTCAGGCCCATGGGGCGGTGTGCAACTCCAAAGAGTTACGAGGGATTTCATATGTCCAAATTCCCACCTTTGTTGCTCGGGAGTCGAGAAATGACAAGTTCACTATTCTAGAACTTGTTTTGCCAATTGCAAGCAAAAGGCGAGTGACTCACTATTCTAGATTCACTAGAAAGAAAAACAAAGGTGCCCTTACGAGCTCAAATAATCAAACAAGGATGCTCTTACTAGCTCAAACAATCAAACAAAGGTGCTCTTACGAGCTTAAAAGGATATATATCTATAGTGTCCATCTAGGGTTCTTGTCTTAAACTTCTTCGGGTGGTATTTGTCTTCTGTCTTCATCTCTACCCACACAAGATCTATATTCTGACTTTTTGACTTGTATGGGGTTTTGTGCTTGCATGTTCAATTCGCGTAAGATATGTGCACGAATTCTATGTTACATGGGATTAGTACCTGCATATTCAATTTTTGGGGCATATGTGCACCACTCTGACTTGGATAAGATCTGTGCTTGCATATTCAATTCCTGTAGGATATGTGCACAAGGTCTGTATTTTGACTTGCTTGAATATCTTTGGATGAAATATTCACTCGAGATGCTGGATAACTCACTGGGGAGTATGACTCAGTCAAAAAGTTCTTTGGGTGATGATACTGACTTACCACAGAGTTTTGATGGTGTATGGCCCATTGAGGAGGGGTAGCTTACTGGGGTTTTTCTAATGGTGTGTTGTTTATTGGGGACTTCCTTCCACTGGGGAAGTGATTATCTCCTTCTTTCTCATAAATAATTGAGGATTGATGTTGACTCCACCCTCGAGGGGGTTTTACCAAACTCTACTAGGGAAATTTGTTTTGCAACTCTCGAGGGAGGTACTTTTGTGCCTTGGACCATAGGGGAGTCTGTCTATGATACTGGATTTAATTGGGATTTAGTTGATGATCTTGACTTACGGAGGAGTATTCATAATGATTTCTGCTCCACTAAGGGATGTTTGGGGCTTTTGATCCATTGTGGATATTTATGATGGTTTCGATTTGCTGGGGAATGATTTTGATGCCTTGGATCCACTGGGAATGCTTTTGATATATATTGATCCACTGGGGATATTTTTGCCATTTTGGGATGTACTTTTGAATTTTCCTTTGCACTTCTAGCCTTCTAGGAACTTAGTGGGGATTTTTGATTTTTGATTTTTTTTTTTTGCTAAACTACACGTAGTTTAGTAAGAAGGCCTAAACTATGCGTGGTTTAGCCACCAGGTGTGTTCCTGCCTCTTCATTTTTCTCCAATGGTTACCAACCATTCTTTTTTTCTTTTCATTCTCTTCATCTCCTTCATCTCTTCATATTCTCTAATTCTTCAACTTCTTTTCTTTCTTTTTCTCTACAAAAGTTTCTGCTCTCTCTCTCATTCCCTCACAATCTGACTTCCATCTTTTTCTTCATTCTCAACTTTTCTTTCAAACTCTTTTATCTCCTTCAATGGCACCCAAGTCTAGCAAAAGTTCCTACCGACATTCTCCATCTCACCTGCTGGAATGGAGCTGTAAGGCTAAAAGCGGCCCCTCCTTTGACCTACAGATCACAACAACACATTTCGGAGGGTGCAAGGATCGGATTGGTTAGTTTTTCAAACTTTCCTTACTTTTCAAGTTTTCCTTTGATCTTTTGTTTTAATATGTTTTTATGCCTGTAAATGCTTGGGTTTTGCTTTGGGATGAGTTTAGCTGAAAACTTGCCATTGGAGGGGTAGGAACATGTTTAGGTTGAGTTTTGGTTGAGAAAACTTGGAAAATATCAAAGAACAACCTTCTGTGTTTGTTCTTGCATGTGCAGAATCGGGCCTGCGTATGCAGACTTGTTCTTGAGTGTGCAACTTGAATTCATGTGTACATAGGCTTGTTCTTGGTGCATGTATCTGTTCTTCAGTTCATGTGTGCGTATAATTCTCTCTGTGTACGTGTGCAGAATCTACGTATGTATGGTCTTTCTTGCGTGCACATGGCACAAGGCAAAAACCCTAATTTAGTATTTTAGCTCATTTTTCACCTGTTTTCTCACTTGTTTGGCATTTTAACATCATCCTTCACCACTTTTGCACTTAATTTTATGTCTCATGTCACATTTCATCCTATTGTGCATCCAATATCACTTTTTCACCACTTCCTTCACTTAATCAAGAATCTAATCCCATTCTCTTTTGCAGGTCCCAGCCCCATATTTCGGTAGGGGAAGCACAAGCCAAGTTTTGGTGTGGTACTCCATTCTCAATGAGGAGACTCGGGGCTATGTCCGTGCTATGGATTTTGAGATCGTTATGCGTTTGATGCCCGAAAGGTCTGCCAGTGCTGTCTTGGTGTAGACGTTGGTCAAGAGGTGGTAGGAAATTACCCACATCTTCCACATTGTTAGCCAGGAGATGACTATCATTCCCTATGACTGGCTTGTGGTTTGATGGAGTCCCATTTAGTTTAGAGGACGAGTTAGGTGTTCAGTTGGGTGTGGACTTGCTGGGGAGGTGGTGTGCTATTGAGACAATTTGCTACACTGATCTTGAGGTAGACTTCATGCATCATCCACAAGAGACTGCTGAGGAGTGCCTTTGGATGGCTAGGACCTTTTTGTTGTTCTTGGTAAGGGCGTACCTATTCGCCACCGGTGGGCAGACGGTGTCTCTAAGGTGGTTGGCCCTTTTCTAAGACTTTGAGAGGGCTCGAGCAGCCAACTGAGGGTCAATATGCTTGACTTATCTTTACTCCTCTTTGTACACTCTCAGTCGAGGGACATTGCGCTAGCTGGTGGTGCCTTGGAAGCTCCTTGAGGTTAGTTTCTTTCTCTTTTCTCTTGTAGTTCATGCATTCTCATTCTTATAATCAAACATCCACATACCATATAGGTTAGGATCATTTACCATATTCCTGCTAACTACATTCATACCCATGTCTTGCAAACTGCCAATCTATCTCTTACAAACTGTACCATATTTGAACCTTGCAAACTATCATCTTGCAAACTGTACCTTAACCTCTTGCAAACTGTCATCTTGTAAACTACCATTTCTAAATCTTGCATACTGTCATCTTGCAAACTATCCTCTTGCAAACTGTTCTCTTGCAAACTGTTCTTTCCTGAACCTTGTACACTTTCAATTTTTATTTTTTATTTTTTTATAGCATTGGGTTGTGGAGTATGGTCTTATTGCTAGAAGGTTGAGTTGGACTTGAGGAGGATCACTCCGCTTCGGGCTCACCTAGATAGGCTCTCTCCCAAGGATGTAAGTTAGAAACATATTCAACTTTCCATTATTTGCATGCTTCTCTAAGGTTCTCTTTCTAACTTCATGTATTGTTACAGATCATATGAAGTCCTTGGGCTGGAGCTGCCCCTGTAGCAGCCCGGGCCTAGAGGCAGCTGCCATAGTTGCTTCTAGTCTCTCTCAGACCATTGAGGATGGTGGATTGAGGGTGATCTACTTGGCGGAGTGAGTGTGCTGCTAGCTAGCGGGGGAGGATATGCCTTGGGTTCTTATGGACCATCCAGTGTTCATGCTCACTCCTTGTTCCATGACGGATGCGGAGTACGACCTATGGAGTTTGGGTATCCCCTTCACTAACAGGGTCACGGATGAGCTAGATTATGATGAGTTCAGTGGGACTCGCCTCATGCATTCTCTCCTTGCTCTAGTATGTGTTCTTGCTCTCTTATTTCTTTTAATTAGTCATCATTTGCATTCTTGTATCTTAGTACTCAAATGAAACATCTATGTTAGGAGGGCCCTGTTGCAGGAGCTATCATTGATCCTCCTTGTTTACCTTGGTCGGTCTATGCTTATGGCCTTGATGGCTTTGCTCGGGAGTGTCCTGTTAGGTGCAACACAAATGTCACGGGCTACCCCTTTCCTGAAGGCACCCCAGTCATGAGTTCTCTTTCATCTTTGTTCCTTTTTCTTTCTATCCTTGCATCTGAATACTTGTTTTAACAACCTTTCCTTCAAAATTTAGCCTACTGTTCAGGAACATGAGGAGCTCGTCTTGCTTGCGAGAAATCTCAAGCTGGAGTTGATTGAGTACTCTTGGCAGCTGTATGGAGGCACTAATGATAGGGGTGATGATGATGATGATGATGATGGTGGTGATGGTGCAGGAGGTTCAAAGTCGACTCCGAGCCATTAGCTGAGGAAGAGGCGCTTTCGATGATCCTTTAGATAGACAAACATAGACATAGACACAACAACATAGCATACTTTCTTTCTTTTTGTTGCTTTTATAATTTTTCCCTTTTTTTTATTTTTAGCATACATGCTTGCACTTTATAATTTGTTTGAGACATTGGGTTGTATTTTAAGAACACCTTTTACATTTATGCTTTATTTGGGATATGTACTTAAATTACAAACTTGTGGAGTGTTAGGCCATTATGTTGTTCTTGGAAATTCTATGCTTGAATTATGCCTTGCGTAGTCATTTTAGTCTCTCCCTTTTACCATCCCATATCACCATACTAAAATGAATGAATTTTTCCTTCTCTTAATCCCTAATTTTTGCTTAGATCCTCAACCTAGCAAGATTCCTCTAACTTTTGCATGGATTGCCTTTCGGTTTTCAACCCATCGAGGCTCCTTGTACCGTCTTTGAACTTATCTTTTATTTTTTCTTATTTTTCTCTCTCTTTTTTCCTTTTCCTTTCTCTCTCTCTTGCCTCTTTTAGACATGGTCATATGGTAGGCTCCAACTACTTTATCCAACTTAAGGTTGTCATGAAGTGGATTCACATAGCTAAAAAAGCTTATAAAAGTCTAATCAAAAGAAGGAAAGACTAACCGACCACCTTGATATGCTCGAAACTTTACTTTTCTGCACTTTATGATTCTTATGTCTTTTCTTATGAATTCAATAAAGGATTGTAATGTTCCACATCCCCTATAGAAACAATTTATCATCTTTTAATTTGAGCAATAAAAGAACCACCCATTTATTATCTTTGCTTATTGTCATCATTTTTCCTTTTTTTTCTTTTTCTTTCTTCTTCTTCTTTTTTCTTTTACTTTTCTTTTTTGCATGCCATATAATTTTTGCCCATGACGTCCTTTGAGAAATTTTTGCCATGCCCATGGTCTTTGCCCCTATCTTTTTCCTAGATCGCCCTTTTGTGTTTTCAACCTAGCGGGGTCTGTTTGCCTTAACTTTTTCCTAGGCCGCCTTTTTGGGTTTCTAACCTAGCAGGTTTTTTATTTTTATTTTTATTATTTATTTATTTTTTTTTATAAATTTAATTACATTTATATATATATATATATGTTTTTTTTTATCAAATGTGGTATCTTCGGAGTCTATCCGTGTTGATTGGGCAAAGCATTTCTTCCCTATCCAAATTTGTAATTCTTGTAGTATCTCCTGACATTATCTTCTTGATAATAAAAGGACCAGGCCATCTTGGCTTCATCTTTCCTCTCGGATCATAAATTTCATCTCTAAGCATTTTTAGAACCAAGTCCCCTTCCTTAAGGTTTCTAGGTCTCAACTTTTTGTTAAATGCTCTAGCAATCCTCTTTTGGTACCCTTGTGCATGGTATTGTGCCCTAGCTCTCTTCTCATCTATCAAAGCCAATTGCTCATGTCTTTGATTCACCCAATCTTCCTCTAGGACTTTGATTTCTACTAGTACCCTCAAAGATTGTATCTCCACCTTAATGGGAAGTATCGCTTCACTACCGTAGACCAAAGAGTAGAGGGTTGCCGTAGTTGATGCACGGATAGAAGTTTTGTAACCCTATAAGGCAAATGGAAGTTTCTTGGCCCAGTCCTTGTATGTCACTACCATCTTGGATAGGATGTTTTTGACGTTCTTTTTGGTTGCTTCTATGGCCCCATTGGTCTATGGTCGATATGGTGAAAGACTTGTGATGCTCAATGTTGTACAGTTCCATGTTGTTTTAACCTTTCCCTTAAAGTGCGAACCATTACCGGAGATGATCTCTTGGGGTACCCCATATCGGTAAATGATGTTATTTTCTATGAATCAAGCCATATGCTTGGCTTTTAACACGGAGTAGGAGGCCACTTTCACCCATTTGGTGAAGTAGACAATTACCATTAGGATGTATTTATGTCCATTTGAGGCCTTTGGGGTTATTCTTCCAATCACATCTATGCCCCATACTAAGAAAGGCCATGGAGAGGTCATGCTGTATAGCTCACTAGGTGGTACGTGATTCAAATTTGCATGTGTGTGGCAACTTTTCACAAAGTCTACATAATCGGTCTCCATCGTGTTCCAATAGTACCCTATCCTTAAGATCTTCTTGGCTAACATTCTGCAACTCATATGAGAACCCACAAATCCCTTGATGAATTTCTTCCATAACTTTCTCATCTTCTTCCTTCTTCAAACAACGAAGGTGTATACCATCATAGGATCTCCTATAGAGCTGACCCCCACATAAGATGTATTGCATTGCCATCATCCTAATCAAATGACGCTCCCTCTTGTTGGCACCATTCGGATATTTCCCCTAATTCCAAGAACTTCATGATGTCATATTACCAAGGAACCCCTTCCTCTTCTATAACCAAGACTAAAGCTTTGGCCTTATCTTTGTGTACCATTCCATAACTTTGTTAAATCTCTACAGGTCTTGTCCATACTCCTTCGAGTATTTCAACCATGGAAGCCAAAGTAGCCAAGGCATCTGTAAACTATTTCTGAGCTCTAGGGATGATCGTATACTTAATTTTGTCAAAAGTTTTAGTCAACTCTCTAGATACTGCTGATAAGGTTTTGAGTGCTCCTCCTTCACTTTCCACAACCTTTGTGCTTGAGCTATTGCCAAAGTCGAATCTCCAAAGACCTCGGCCTCTTTCACCCCCAATTCTCGGAAAGCTTCCATTCCGACGATACAAGCCTCATATTCTACCCTGTTATTGGTTGCCTCAAAGTTCAACTTAACTCTAAGGGTATGTGAGACCCTTTGGGAATGATCAAGAGTACTCCTATCTCATTTCCATATTGGTTCATGGCTCCATTGAAATACATTTTCCATGCATCTAGCTCAATATCCAAAATATCCTCATCCGAAAAGTCTTCTCTACCATCCTCTCCTTCCTCGGGGTTCTTAGCACAAAATTCTGATACGATACTCCCTTTGATGATTTTCCTTGCCATATACTTCAAATTGAATTCCGCTAGTAGGATCAACCATCTTGACAGCCTTCCACTCAAAGCGGGTGTGAGAGACCATGCTTCTTTGAGGGGTGCTCTCAAAAAGAGTTTTGGGTGCTTAGGGCACCTCTCTTTTGGGTAATTGTGTGGAGTCGCCACTTATTTTTTTTATACAAAAAAATAAGAAAAAAATAAAATAAAATTACATGTCCAAAAATTCTTTGAATGTTATTAATTGACTATGGAAATACAATTACATCATGGTAGAATAACTTTACAAAGCTTTGGTCCTAATACAATCTATGTAAAAATTACAAACTTTGATCCTAGTTACAATCTACCAAAAACAAAAGACAAAACACTAGTCTACCTATCCAAAACCTAAGTTCGGGGGCTAGGTTATAGAATGGGAAGGTATTAGGCACCCATTCCGCCCAGATAGAGTCTAGTCTTCTACACTCTAATGACCATTCTATACCCTTTTGTATGACATTGAATGATATGTTATGACATATTGTACATTTTTAGATCCCTGTAAACTAGATTGTTTAACTTAATTAATTAAACAAATGAATACTTAGGTTTATTATTCAGATCTAGGTTAAAACAGAACAATCATATCATGCAAAGTAGCGGAAGTATAAAGGACACAATGATATGATGACCCAGGAAAACCAAATCGTAAAAAACCTGGGGAGGATTTAACCTAGCTATCCTCAAGGTAAAAAAATCTACTATAAAAGAATTGAAGTTTGTACAATAGAACTTAGACCACTAACATTCTATTACTACCTCGAGTAGAAAACTTACTACCACAACCATATGATAGCTCCGAGTCTACGGACTACTTCTTTCCCTCGCCTTTGCAACACAAGCACCCACACCTGTGATAAAAAAAAAAAAACACAAACTCTCCTGACCATCCTTGAAGGTTTAGATCATCAACACCTTTGATGACTAGAGAAGGCAGCAACTTCTACAACATCGGATCTTGAGATTCTTCAAGGAATAACATCGATAGAAGACATGAGAGAGCTTTCTGGTACAAACCCTAGATCTACAAAAGAGGCACTCTCTCTCTCTCTCTCTAAAAAGCCTTGAAAACACTACCTAGGGTTAGCTTATGATGTCCTTTAAATACTGGAAAAAACGGATCGCGATTTGGGTTTCAAACGGATAAGTTATGGGCTTTTTACGTTTGCTGATTTTTTGCTGATATGCGACTTTCGATCGATCGAAAATTAGATTCGATCGATCTAGCCTTGCAGAAATTGAATAGTAATTTCCTACAATTACTCGATTCTAAACTTAATTTAAACCAAACTTTGAGCAAGTCTAAACCTAGACTAAATATTTTGATCATGGTTTGCCAACATATACAAATTGAAGTTCTAATATATTAGTTCCTAAAATCTTAGAACCTAACACATATGTAACAAACACTTAACAAAATTATTTTAAACAAATTTGTCTTATGAATATGCCCTCTTTTTAAAGAAAATTCAGACCTGTTCTGTAAAGTTGAGAAAAGTGAAATGAAAATCAGGTCTGTTTTGTAAAAGAGAAAAAATGGGATTTGGTTTATAAAAAATCAAATCTGTTTTGTAAGGGATAAAAAATATGAGATTAGGTTAATGAAAATCAGATCTGTTTTGTAAGGGATAAAAAAATGAGACTTGGTTTAGAAAAATCAGAACTGTTTTGCAAAGGATAAAAAAAAAAAAAAAAAAAAAAAAAAAAAAAAACAGATTTGGTTTAGAAAAATCGGATCTGTTTTGTAAAGGATAAAAAAACAAAAAGAAGAAGAAGAAGAGATTTTTAAAAGAGGTTTCACATTCATAATTCAAATCTATTATGCATGCATCACATATTTATAAAAAAAAGGAACTTTAACCTAACTCTTAATTCATTCTTTGAAATTTAAAATCTATAGTTTTTATTTGATAACAAAACTTTTTCAGATCTATATTTAGTGAAAATACAGATCTGTTTTTTACTTGAAAAAATTTTCAGATTTGTATTTAGGGAAAATAAAGATCTGTTTTTGACTCGAAAATTTTTTTGATCTGTATTTAGTGAAAATATAGATCTGTTTTTATTTTTTAAAAATGTTTTGGTAATTAATTGGAGATTTTGAAATAAAAAGAAAAATTAAAACATATTAATCAACTAAAGAACATGTCAAAGAAAATTCCAACTAAACATATAAGCATGGCAACTATGAATTATGAACAAGATCATGATTAAATCAAACATATATTAACAAAATTCAGGCATTGAACAATCATAACATATTAATTAATGGAAAATGAAAAATAGACATAAGAATGAAACTAAATATCTCTTGCATGAGTATGCCCTTCAATAGGAGAATATTTTAGAAATCAAATAAATTTTCACTTCTTTGAGGTCTAAAATACTTTACTTAACAAAAAGAAGTTCTTAAAGCCAAAGCTTCTAGAACGTCTTTAACGTAAGAGGCTTCTCTATCTCAGTTTGCATGTGGGGGCAACTAAGAGGCTTCTCTATCTTGATCTGAATGGAAGGTAACCGAAAGACTTCTCTATCTCGGTTTGAACCTGGGGGTGATTGAGAGGCTTCTCTATGTCAATCTAAATTTGGAACGATCAAAAGGCTTCTCTATCTTGATCGGAATAGAAGGTAACCAAGAGGATTCTCTATCTTGGTTTGAACCTGGGGTGATTGAGAGGCTTCTCTATCTCAATCTGAATCTGGAGGTGACCAATAGGCTTCTATATCTTGATTTGAATGGAAGTTAACTAAGAGGCTTCTCTATCTTGGTTTGAACCTAGGCCGATTGAGAGACTTCTCTATCTTAATCTGAATTTGGAGGTGACCAAGGGGCTTCTCTATCTTGATCAGAATGGAAGGTAACCAAGAGGCTTCTCTATCTTGGTTTGAACCTGGGGCGATTGAGAGGCTTCTCTATCTCAATCTGAATCTGGAGGCGACCAAAAGGCTTTTTTATCTTGATTTGAATGGAAGGTAACCAAGAGGCTTCTCTATCTTGGTTTGAACTTGGGCTGATTGAGAGGCTTCTCTATTTCAATATGAATCTGGATGCGACCAAGAGACTTCTCTATCTTGATCTGAATGAAAGGTAACCAAGAGGCTTCTCTATCTTGGTTTGAACCTGAGGCGATTGAGAGGCTTCTCTATCTCAATCTAAAATTGGAGGTGACCATTCTCTATCTTGATCTGAATGGAAGGTAACCAAGAGGCTTCTCTATCTTGGTTTGAACCTGGGGCGATTGAAAGGCTTCTCTATCTCAATTTGAATTTGGGGGTGACCAAGAGGTTTTTCTATCTTGATCTGAATGGAAGGTAACCAAGAGGCTTCTCTATCTTGGTTTGAACCTGGGGCGATTGAGAGGTTTCTTTATCTCAATCTGAATCTGGAGCGATCAAGAGGCTTCTCTATCTTGATCTGAATGGAAGGTAACCAAGAGGCTTCTCTATCGTGGTTTGAACCTGGGGCGATTGAGAGGATTCTTTATCTCAATCTGAAATTGGAGGTGACCAAGAGGCTTCTCTATCTTGATTTGGATGGAAGGTAACCGAGAGGCTTCTCTATCTCGGTTTGAACCTAGGGCAATTGAGAGGCTTCTCTACCTCAATCTGAATCTGGGGGCGACCAAGAGGCTTTTCTATCTTGCTTTGATTGGAAGGTAACCAAGAGGCTTCTCTATCTTGGTTTGAACCTGGGGTGATTGAAAGGCTTCTCTATCTCAATCTGAGTCTGGAGCGGTCAAGAGGCTTTTCTATCTTGATCTGAATTGAAGGTAACCAAGAGGCTTCCCTATCTTGGTTTGAACTGGGGCAATTGAGAGGCTTCTTTATCTCAATCTAAAACTAGAGGTGACCAAGAGGCTTCTCTTTCTTGATCTTGATGGAAGGTAATTGAGAGGCTTCTCTATCTCGGTTTGAACTTGGGGTTTTTCTTGCAAAAGACCAAAGTTTGGGATTAGATTTTAAATGATTGGTGCTTTGTTGTTCCACTATTTTGAGATGTGTGATTCTTCTCTCTCTCTCTCTTTTTGTAAGACTTGAATTTCCTCTTTAGAAGGAAAAACCATTGATTTTTTTAAAGTATTTTGAATTTTTTTTCATCATTTATTCTTTTTGAAATTTGAAATTTTCTTTGAAAAGTGACACCCTTTTGTTCTTGAGCATTTAAAAAAAAAAAAAAAATTCTCTTCAGAATTTGAAATTTTCTTGAAATTGATACCGTCTATCTTTGGAAATCTTTGAAATGTTTTATTTTATTTTATTCCATCATCATCATCATTATTTTTTTAGAAAAAAACAATTTTTTTTGGGTGAGTTGATTGATTCAACTCGGTCAAACTAGAGTTGACTCAGCAACTCAAGTGTAACTAGGGGGGGGGCAATTTTTGGCCACCTTTTGCACTTGTCTTTTCGTCTTTTTTTTTTTTTTTTTTTTTTTTTAACGCTCCCTTCTTCCTCCATTCTCACTATTCACAAGCTTCTTCCTTTTGCATTTTTTTCATCCCCACACCATTTCTTACTTAGAAAATCACTTCTTTAGGCTTCTAAACTTGATTTCATCCATTTCCCTCAATATCTTTTTAGATCTTTGAGTTCTTGACTACCTTTGCAACAAACCCATTTTCTTAAAACCCATCTCCAAACCTCCATTTTTTTTGCACTTTCATGGCATCTTCTAAGGGGCCATCTGTTCTTACTTTCAATGGGAAGAAATATCATCCATCCCTTGAATGGAATGAGGAAGAGGGGCTCCTTCAAGACCCTAGAACCCATGCTCCACATTCATCCAAAAGGGACTTTAAGGACAGCTCATTTTTTGTTTCTTTGTTGGCAAATTTGTTGATTCCATGTTTTATTGAGAGCTTGATGGTGGGACATTATCATTTTGTTGTTTGTTTTGGTGGGAATTTTGAACATTGTATGATTTGGTTGGAAATCCTTGTGTGATCATGTTGTGCTCTTTGTTTTGGGGCATTTTTGAATTGTTGAGTTATTTGGTATCATGAAATTTGGACAACGTTGATGACTCATGGAGCTTTGCATGTATGTAACTTGTGGTATTGTTGAATGAATTTTGACTTGAATTTTGTGTATATTGAAATCATGAGAATTTTCCGTGTAGGCTTGATTGAACAAACTCATTTTTGATGAGTGTGGAAATTTTGTTGGAATGTGTTGAGTATAATTTCATGAGCATGGAAATTTTTATGGGTATTGGTATGGAAAACATTTTTTGGTCATGTGGATTTTTTTTTTTTTTTGAGCATGAAAGTTTTTTGTTGGACATGGAAATTTTTTTTGAGCATGGATTTTTTTGTTGGGCATGAATTTTTTTTGTGTTGGAAATGGGATTTTTTTTTTTTTTTTTTTTTTTTTTTTTTTTTGTGTTGGACATGGGATTTTGGCATGGATTTTTTTTGTGCCGGACATGGATTTTTTGGCATGGGATTTTTTTTTTTTTTTTGTGCATATGCTTGAGCCATTGTTGAATGATCTTATGAAGATGAAGGATTTTTGAGTTGATAGGGGCTATTGTTGGGATGTCATTGGATTTGAATTTATGGAATGGCCTTTGGGGTTTGGTTGAAATTTTTAGGGGCATTGTTTTATTTTTTGGGATTTTGGAATGAGTATTTTAGGACATGGCGTTTTGTGAACACCTTTGTGATTGGCTAAACTTTGTTTTGCAGAACCTCAAGAGTTGAGGTAGTCTCCTGATGTTGAAGTGCAGGTGGGAAGCATTGTCCCTAGATATTAAGAATATCATTAATGAAGCCGGCTTCTAGACCTTTTTCTGAGCTCTATTGGATCATGATACCAATGAATATAAGGACCTCCAATTACTCCTTGCTTGGTTAGAGCGAATCTGGGACACTACTTACACTTTCCATTTTCCGGGTATTGGTGAGGTGATGTTGATACCCTATGACTTCTCAGCCATTACTGGCTTAAAGTTGGGTGGTGAAAGAATTAAAGTTAATGATTCCATCACCTCAACAGAAATTAGAGGTCTTTTGGGTGTGATGCCTCCCAAAGTTAGGAGAAAAAATGTACCCTTGATGTGGCTGTACTCCAATATTGACAGTTGTAAGACTATAGCAATTGGCACTCACATGTTCATGCTTCTCTTCATTGGAACTCTCTTATGTCCAAACTTGGGGAGTATTGTGAGCTTGCGGTATTTGTGGAGTCTGAGGGATATTGGCCAGATCAAAAAATATGATTGGGGTGGCATGGCTTATGCAACCCTTTTGCACTTCATGACTCAACTTTCTTGGCGTAGCATCTCAAGCTTAGGAGGTGCACCATTTGTTTGGCAGGTGAGGTTTTGAATTCTTGGTTATGTGTGTTTTGGAAGGTTATTTTGGTTGTTGTGCTGTTAATGATGTGTGTTGATTTTTTCAGGTCTGGATTTATGAATATTTTGGGGTTGTTCCTTAAGTTTTAGAAGATGTTGGTGACATGTATCCGATGTTTCTTTGTTGGCTGCCTAAGTATCATTTGTTAACACCTCCCAAGCGTTATTTGCAGGCTCGACGTATGGTGATCGATAACTTAACTGCTAATGATGTAAGTTCTTTTTTAGGGGTTTTGTGTTTGGTTGAGGGTTTTTGTGTTCTTTCTTTTTTTGTGCTGTGTGGTTTGGCTTGCTTTCATTCTAGGTTCTTTGTGATTTTTAGATGTCTTTGAATCCTTGGCTTGGATGTGAGGAGCATGCTGAGTGTGAACGGGCTTAAGAGCTGAATGGCTGTCAAGTACTATTTGAGTGTGGCCAGGGGAGATATTGGTATCTTGGTGATCGGGTGTTGGCTCAAGTTCGACATGTCTACCCTTTTGAGACTATTCTTATTCATCCTTGTCCCTCAATCCGGTTGGCAGACCTCTTAGCTAATGAAGAAATTGCTTGAGCTCGAGTCAACCATGTTGTTTTGGGGACAGCAAGAGACTATCTTGAATTTGTCTAGACTCAATTGCAGGGTTGTTTAGCTGGCATTCCTGTAACCTCGATAGCTTTCTTCTTTTCCAAAGTCAATTTGCATCATGTCTTGCATCCTTGTCTTTTATCTCCTTTGTTCTAACTTTTGTGAACATATTTGCATGTTGCACTTTTAGGCTTCATCCTCTGAAGAGGAGGAGAGTCCTCCTCCTAGCCATGTTGAAGACTCTTGTAGTTCTTTCATGGAGTCATATCCTCATTTTCCTGCATGGCAATATAAAGTAATGAACCCTAATGGGTCATACAGCTTTATGAATCTAGACCGGCCAGAGTATACCCCAAATGTCCCTTGGAATGACCTAGTATATTCCTGAATCCTTTAGTCTTCTGTCCTCATGTTTGCTCACTAAGTTAATTCTGAACTTGTGGAAGAAAGCATGTGGATGATTGGTGGTTTGCAGCTTGTGGCATGCATTCAATCTTCTTAATATGTGCTCAATGAAATGAATTGGGTAAAAGATGATGCTTCCTTAATGCTTCTGCTTGAACTTCCATGATAATGGATTTAACACTTGTCTCTGTTGATTTTTCTGAACAACCGAATGGCAATGGCTAATGCCAACACAAGATCCTTGAAGGAGAGAATCAAAAACCTTGAACTTTAGAACCAGCAACAAGAATCTCAGTTTTATACAAGTCAGGAAGGAGACACTGAGGGTGGCTCCTCTAGGGGTAGGTCTAGGAGATCTTCCTGCAGGCGAACCCGCAGTTTGAAACTCTATTTTAATTTTCCTACAAAGATAAGAAAAAAGTATTCCTTAGCCAAGTTGTATTAATTTTCGATCTTAGCTCTTTATCTTTGGATTACTTTTAATCTTACTGAAACTTAGATGAGATAAGTTTAGAATTCACCTGATTAAAGTTCTATAATAAACAATTCAAACTTTTCTGACCACCTTTGATGTGCTTTGTTCTCACCTGAATGAGGCAGGGCCGAATGCCCTTAGTTTGAAAAGAATTTTTCTCTTTCTTTTGAAAAAGGGTGAGTGATTTTTACTTGTTCCAGAGATAGGGGATAAGGCATAGCCAAATGCCGCTAGTTTAAGAGATAAATGCATGACTTTGGAAAATCTTGACTTGATTAATTTTCTCTTGCCATTTTTTTTTTGAAACAAATGATGTCGGTGAGTTTTTTTTTTTTTTTTGGAAAACAAATGGATAAAGCATGTCTAAATGCCCCAGTTTGACAAACCATGCAGATTTTTGAGAACTTTACTGTGTAATCAATTTTTTGAGTGAAAAACAGAGTCAAAACGGATTGGCGAAGTGCCCGAAAACATAAAACAAGGTAATTGGGCCATGGTTGAGCTGGGTGCCAATGCCAATTGGCACTTTGGGGTGCCTACAGGTGCACCCAATTTTGTCCTGATTCCTCGCGCTTTTCCAATGCATTTTCTGTGTTTTTTGAATTTTTTGAAAAATATTTTCTCGGTTTAGGACTACGAAACACTTTTCCAGTCAGCTACAAACTCTTGAAACCTATTTAAACCTGGTTAGGGACTAAGGTAGCTTATTTTAGCATCTAACCTGCAAAGAAATCTCTGAATCAAAGTTATCAAGAAATAACAATCACATGCAAGAGTTATCCATTGCTAACAGTCAAAATTTTCCTCATTCAACCATTGATGATATCAATAGATGGGTTCATAGCTTTGATTTTGGCACCAAAACCAATTTCACAGCCTACAAACTAGAGGGAATCAAGGCTTTGAGCGATGTCAAGATCAAGTGGGATTTTCTCTGTGCCGCCGTGATGTTCTAGTATACTGAAGACCATGTATTTCGGTTTGTCCCATAATTGAATAAGTTTTAGCTATTCTGGGTTATGATCCTAGCAAAAAATTTGTAGCAGTTTCTTGTGATCCTAGACATAGGGAGATTTTGTTTGGTGCTTTAGAGCTTCCTACTTCAATTACCAGTGGCATGATTAAAGGTCACATGGTGAATCTTCATGCAATTGTTTCAAGATTTATTTACAAACGTACTCATGGAGTGACTGACAACATGCAAAAATATTTTGGCTTAACTCTTTGCTTCATGGTAGAATTTTTGCTTTGTTCTGGAAGGCCAAGTTTTATGGATGCTCGAGCTATAGGTATTGTCAGTCAAGTTAAGGATGGTGATAACCCTACTTCTCTGATCTTGGCAGAAACTCTTTTAGGATTGGACTTCGTATTTCTTGGTGGAGTGTCACAACACTCTCTTGGGAGTCCCATGACTTTGTAAATATGGTTGATGGAAAGTCTGGACATGATTGCCACACCTACTGTTGTTGATTATGGTCCTAGCAATTTCCTTAGTAAGATTGTCCTCAAAACTGAGTGTCAAACTGATAGTAATTGGGTGAAATTTCTGAACAAGAAATCTAGTGTCTCTTCAATGGAATTGTTATTAGTGGAAGTGCCCACCTCGTTTGTTGCGGTCCCCGGGATCAGATCACATCTTCATAGTTGGATTAAGGAGGGCGACTTTCTATAAGGCTGATAGACTCTTGAGATAATCCCAATATGAGCAAGGAATGCCTGGTGGAAGAGGGAGAAAACCTTTTACTCCTGTGGACACCAATCCTACTTCTATAAGAAACATGTTGTTGGGCTTAGAGATGGCAGACCGAGTGGATCAATCTTTTGTGAAGGTTCACTTTCACAGGATGACCACAGAATATTCTAATTGGTTGGTGAACAAAATTGCGGATAAGGAGCATGACATGGCTGCTATTAAAAAAAAATTTCTTAGGGACAACCAAGAAAAACATGAGGCTAACAACTATGAGTTTAAAAAGAGGGACAAAGATGACAAATTACCTAGCATAGATGGAACCAACGAACAACTGATGTTTGTTGTTGTTGTTGTTGTTTTTTTTTTTTTTTTTTTTTTTTTTTAAATTTTTTTTTAGGGTTTGGGTTTTGAATTTTGTGTAATGGCATGGTTTAATGGAATGGTTGAATTTTGATTTTTTTTTTTTTTTGTTTGTTGGGTAAATGGTGGGTTTGGGGAAATTGTGACTGGACCAATATATGGTTGCCTACATACATTCTTGGCAGAAGGATTAGGTCATCATGTAGTTCATTTTATTTGCTTTAAATTTTGCCTAGGCTGCCTTTTCGATTTTTCAACCCAACAAGCTCTCTCACTCTTTTTTTTATTATTTTTTTATGTCCTAATTTTTCTCTAAACTGCCTTTCCGGATTTTCAGCCTAGCAAGCTTTTTTTTTTTTTTTTTTTTTGGCCAAACTTAGGAAGGGAAATAACATAATTTACAACTACTTCAAACGTGGTGTTTTTAGAATACCACCTCAGACGTGGTATTTCTTCAATTGATCCATATTGGTTGGTTTAGTGAAAGGGTTTGCATCTAAGTCCATCAACCTTACCATTCCCCTAGGGTATATCTACTTGATAATATATGGACTTGCCCAATTTTGCTTGAATTTTCCTTTCGTTTCTTGAATCGGGGCTCGGATCTCTTTCAGCACTAAATCTCCCAACTTCAAATCTCTAATTCTTACTTTCTTGTCAAAAGCTTTCCTATGCCTCCTTTGGTAACCCTGAATGTGATACAAGGCCTTGAGTCTCTTCTCATCCATCATGCATAGTTGGTCATATCTACTCTGCAACTAATCTACTTCAAGGATTCCTCTCTCTAGTACTATTCTCAATGAACGAACACCCATTTCAATGGGAAGGACTGCATCCATCTCATACACCAATGAAAAAGGAGTGGCTTCTATGGAAGATCGAATTGATGTCCTATAGCCCCAAACTGCATAGGGTAATTATAGATGCCAATTCTTGTAGTTCTTTGTGCTCTTCTTTAGAATTCACCCTATATTTTTGTTTGCAGCCTTAACTGCTCCATTAGTCTGAGGATAGCAGGGTGAGGATTTGTGGTGCCGAATATTGAACTGTTGAAGTAGCTTCTCTGTTTCTCCCTTGAAATGCAGCCCATTGTCTGAAATAATTTCATGCGGTACCCTATATTTACAAATGATATTATCTGAATAAACTAAGCAACTTTCTTCGAGTTCAAAACCTTGTATGAGGTAGCTTCCACCCATTTAGTGAAGTAATCAATAGCAGCAAGTATAAATTCATGGCCATTGGATGCTGTTGGATGAATCTTCCCAATAATATCTATTCCCCATGTAGAGAACGGACAGGGTTAAGTCATGGTATGAAATGGCATAGGTGGCATGTGCTTTAGATCTCTATGGACTTGGCACTGATGGCACTTCCGAACATGAGCTGCGCAGTTTGTTTCCATAGTAGTCTAGTAATAACCTTGTCTCATTATCTTTTGTGACAGCATGTGTGCATTCATATGTGGCCCATAACTTGACTCATAAACTTCCTCAATTATTTGCTGTGCTTCCTTGGTAGTCACACAAAGGAGATGAATTCCATTGTATGATCTTCTGTAAAGCCTCTCACCATAAATAATATAATTACTAGACGACCTTCTGATGATCAATTGGTCATTATTGTTTGCAAACTTTGGGTATGTCCTATCCTTGAGGAACTGTAGAATGCCTGAGTACCATTCACCTTCTCCATTCATTCCCTCATCTTTTTCTATTAACATACAATAAGCTGGCTCTTCTTTTTGTTCCACCACTATTAGTCGAGCGTCATTCTCCCTAGGTCCATCCATCATGGATGCCATTGTTGTTAAAGCATCTGCAATCTGATTTTGCATTCTTGGCATATACTTGTACTAAATCTTACCGAATTTTGAGGCCAACTTTTGAAGACATTCATGATAAGGAATCAATTTTTCTTCCTTGATCTTCCATCTATTTCGAATCTAAGAAATTATCAAGGCTGAATTGTCATATTCTTCCAACTCTTTTACTCCTAGACCTAGGGCCACTTGTAACCCCATAATGCAAGCTTCATATTCAGTGGCATTATTAGTGGCAAGAAAGTTAAGCCTGCAAGAGAATGGGATATGTGTTCCTTTTGGAGAAATTAAGAGAACTCCGATTCCACTTCCATTTTGATTAGTTGGTCCATCAAAATATATCTTCCACGATTCTAACTTGATCCCCATGATATCCTTATCTAGAAAGTTTCCTTGGATTTCTTTAGCTTTTTCAGGTGAACAGTGGGCTAAGTGGTCAGTAATTGCTCTTCCATTCACAAACTTCTAGGTCACGTATTTAATATCAAATTTTGACAGAAGCAAAACCCATTTAGCTGTCTTCCCATCTTGCACAGGCTTCTCCATCAGATATTTCAAAGGGTCTATTCTTGCAATCAACAAGACCTTGAAAGGAAGCATATAATGTCTAAGTTTTCAGGTTGCCCATACAAGCACTACACATGTTTTCTCAAGTGGTGAATACTTCTCTTCTTGAGCCAGCATCTTCTTGCTAATGTAATAAATCGCATTCTCATTCCTAGGCTCCTCTAGGTACTGAGCAAGCAAAGATCCTATTACTGTATTTGTAGTTGTGAGATACAACAATAATGGCTTTTTAGGTACCAGTGGAACTAGTATTGGTGGCTTTATCAGATAATTCTTGATCTTCTCAAAAGCTTCTTGCATTGTTCACTCCATATTGTGGGAACTTCTTTCTTGAGCAATCGGAAAAGCGGCTTACATGTCATGGTAAGTTGGGCTATGAATCTGCTGATGTATTGTATCCTCCCTAAAAATCCTTAGATCTCCTTCTCAGTCCTTAGAGGCCTCATCTCTATAATTGCCTTGATTTTGTCAGGATTGACTTCAATTCCCCTCTAACTTACCATAAACCCCAACAGCTTTCCGGATGATAAGTCAAAAGTGCACTTTTTTGGATTCAACTGCAACTTATAGAATTGAATTCTTTCAAAGAACTTCCGTAAAGCTAGTATGTGCCCTTCACGGTCTTTGGACTTCACTATTATGTCGTCAACATAAACTTCTACTTCTTTGTGGATCAAATCATGCAACAGAGTAGTGGCTGCAGGTTGGTAAGTAGTACCAGCATCCTTAAGGCCAAATGGCATAAGCTTGTAGCAATACGTCCCCTATGGAGTAATGAAAGAGGTCTTCTCCATGTCTATAGGAGCCATCTTTATCTAATTATATCTTGAAAAGCCATCCATAAAGGACAGCAAGGCATGTCCTGCTGTGTTATCGACTAAGATATCAATGTGAGGCAAGGGAAAATCATCTTTCAGGCTAGCCTTATTAAGATCTTGGAAGTCTACACACATTCTCACTTTCCCATCCTTCTTCGGCACCAAAACCACATTAGCTAACCATTTTGGGTAGTTGACCATTCTCAAAAATCCCGCGTTGTACTGTTTCTCAACTTCTTTTTTGATCTTAAGAGTCCACTCTGGCTTCATTCTTTTCAACTTCGACTTGACCGACTTCATGGTTGGATTTATTGGAATGCCGTGTTGCACTATATCTGTATCAATCTCAGGCATGTCTTCATATGACCATACAAATACCTCTTTGAATTCTGTCAGTAGTGCTACTAATGCATCTTTCTCAATGGAGGTTAAGGTGTTACCCATTTGTATCATCTTAGGTTCATCATCAGTTCCCAGGTTAAAAGGTTGGGTTTCTTCTTTTATAGGTTCTACATGCCCTTATTTTAATTCCTCATTATTAAAAGTTTCTTTACCAATTTTCAAAATAAAAACATACAAAGCCAACAAATATGTAGAATCAGAAATCATATTATCAGGAATAGAGTTCTTAACAGACTCAACAGAAACAGACTCTATAGGAATATGACCATAAACAGACTCAATGGGAACAATATGTTAGGACATATGTGATTCAATGTTAGGAACATATGTCAATATTTTATGTAATTGGCTAATTTTTTGACAAAACGCATTTTACTTGTAATTGGGTAAATCTAGGATGTGTTTAATACTTCAAGGAACGAGGTTTCAAGTTCAAGTGTTAAAGGCATGCAAGTCTGTCCAAGAAACAAGTGAAGAAGTGCTGGATTTTAAAGCTTGACAGCTAGCATCTATCGAGGTTTAAAAGCTATTTCAGCCCGTGGCTTGACAGCTGTCTCGATAGATGGCTATTTATTGAGGTTTACGAAACTCAGTTTTTTAGAGCTGATTTTCATCCAATCCATGAGTATGTGTTTAGGATTTCTTTTCCCACAAACCTAAACATATATAAGGATTATTTTAAGGGCCGTAAAAGTTTGCGCGAGTGTGAAGCAAAGTTTTGTTCATGAAAATTGTGATTGGAGACAGAATTTGCCCTAGTTCATCTTTCTATTAAAGAAGCTGTTGTGTTTGTACACCTTAGGTTTTGTGACCAAGGAGTTTCGTGATCTTCATCATGTGATGAACTGAAAATCTTTGCTGCCAACATCTTTCTCAAGTTGGTGATCAAGTCGTGTACTGGGATCCGCGCATCTATTGGTTAGTCAAGTACTGAGAGCCGTGCATTGAAAAGGAGAGTTTGTCATTACAGAACAAGTCCAATTGGGTATTGGGGTAAGGGTTCAACTGTAGGTTGGTATAAGGTACTGGGATTCCTTTACTTGTAACCACTAGTTTTGATAATAGTGGATTCTCAGGAGTGGTGACCTTAAAATCACCCGGTGAGGTTTTTGTCGTGTAGGTTTTCCCCATTCGTAAACAAATCACCGTCTCAATTTAATTTCCGTTGCACTTTAGTTAATTGGTGATTTGTTTGTGCTGCCATGCATTTTGCATGTTAATTGAATTAATTAATTAACTTGGCTAAATCAATTGATTAATTTATCACGAGGGGTTAATACATTCTTGGCCTATCACGATAATACTAGTAGAAATAGACTTAATAGGGATAGAAACAATGTTTTTGGCAGGAGTGATTGGCTTAGTGGTCTTGATCTTTTCTAGTGAGTCTTCCATGGGGTGGGCGGCTCCCTCCCATGCCCAATTCTTCAACTCGGTTGTGGCTTCAACAATGGTAGGTGGCTCCCAATGAGTTCCTTCTTCCCTCAGCATTAGTACGATGGGATCTTCATCCATATAATCTGTGCCTTCACCATCAATCTCCATATCTATGGGCTTGTCAGACACATAAGTATCCAGACGCTCTATGCTGTCCATCCACTCACCAAACAACTCTTGCTTTCCTTTATTGCTTGAGTAGATGTATTGGGGGAGGTATTCTGACTCATTCCCTTCCATTCTCTCATCTTCACCTTCAAGACTCTTCGGTGTTAAATTTATGAAACTGTGGATCATCAACTTTATGTCTAATGTGGCCAATCTAGCATCTATGTCATCTTCTTCCTTAGTGTATGGGGTCAATGAGCCAAGTTCTGAATTATGGAATGACCCTAACTCAAGAATTTCTCAACCATGCTTGTCATATCGAGGGCCTGATCTTGAACTAACATCAGTAATGCAGCTCCAATCCAAGGGCTGCCCAAAGGGGTAATCATCATAATCTACACCTTCAGCTTCTGTAGCCTCCTCCACTTCTTCATTTTCAACTCCCATATCATCTCCTACATCTTCAGCTTCAACTTCTAGATCATTTTCTTCATCTTTAGCTTCTGTACCATCTTCTATATCTATATCCCCAACTTAGGCATCATCCTCAATATCTCCATCATAGTAGTCCACGTGATCATCAAAGTGGTCTTCATAGAAAGATCCCACATCTTCATCCTCTCTATCACTAGGGGGTTCTCCCCAATCATTTCCACTATATTGGCTATCATAATCTTCACTATTGCTGTCATCCTCACTATCTCCACTGTTACTACTGTTGCTATCACTAATACTATCACTCTTGTTGTCACTACCTTCATCATCATCACTAGGGGTTTCTCCCCCTTCCTCATCTTCATCATTTGTTCTTACTTCATACGGGCTTTTAAATGCATTTTACAAGCTTCCCAATACTTTTCTTCTTCTATATTGCAAATGGCATCTCCCAGAAGCGTAGTCATTGCATCAGGGTCCATGTAATCAGCCCAATCAGTTGAGACCCAATTTGTGTCTTCCTTCTTCAGTTCTGGAAGCTTTTTGTTACAATCAAAGAGTAGATCAAATCCAGGCACCTTTGTTTTCAACTCAGAATCGTACTTCAGTTTAGGGAATCCCCAATAGCGTTGACTATCTCCAACTTTGACAAACTTTCCATTCAATGCGGGAGTATAGGGCTCTAGGGGTTCTGGAAGACAAGGAAGTCCCTTTTCTTTGGCCTTTGAACAGGCCATTCTTCTCACCTCCATTTCTGGTAAGTCATCATCAGTAGGCTTATAACCTAGCCCAAAAGGTGGGGTAGCTGTAGGAATTATTAGGACTTGAGCGGTTGCCTCTTTCATAGTTTTCCTTAAGTTCATCCTTGGACGATAATTCATTCTCCTCATCATTGCCACCACATTGTTGTTGCTGTAAGGAGCAAAGTCCATGGGAATCCTTTCTACCTCTTCTTCTCTTCTTCCAAAACTAGGCTTCTCGATTTCAAAGCCATCCAAGGTTAATGGCTCCTTATCAAAATTGATACCAAAAATGGGCTTTGGTATAGTCAAAGTATCACCATATATGGTAACTATAGCTCCTTCATGCGAAAACCGAACCTTTTGGTATAGAGATGAAGGTATGGCTTCTATATCATGGATCCATGGTAGCCTAAGGAGCATATTGAAGCACAAAGCTATGTTCAGGACTTGAAATTCCACCTTCTTAATAATTGGCCCTATGTTGAGCTCTAGTGTCACGGTTCCCAAGACCCCTCTTCTACTATTGTCATATGCTCTCACATGCTGATTAGTTGGCACAAAATCCTCAATGCTTAGGCCCAGGAAACTTGCAGTCTTTAAAGGATACACATTTAAGACACTACCATCATCAATTAGAACCATTGAAATCCTCTTGCCTTTGGCATCCACAGTAATGTGCAATGGGTCATTGTGGCATTTCCCCTTCTTTGTTAAATCTTTGTCCCAGTAGGAAGTAGTGAGTTCCCTCCTTATAGATCCAATCATAGCATTCAGATCTTGAGAAATGGTTGTAGGGACTTGGATTTGATTGAGAAGGTCTACTAGATTTTGGCGGTGCTTGTATAAGGCCATGAGTAAACCCCATAAAGAAATATTGGCTTGCGTCTTCAGTGGATGTTTGTTGGGTAGATTCGTTTAAGGCCTTTATCAAGTTATCTATCTCCAGGTGTGGGGATTTGAAGTGTCTCCGCCCTTGTGATGTGGGTAATTTTTAACTGATCATTTAGTTCAGTATCTTGGGGTTTAAAGTGTCTCCCCCCATAGGTGGGTGTTAGGTTGTTTGTGTGGGGTTTGAAGTGTCTCCCCCCCTATGTGGTTGTTGGGTGATTTCATTAGGGTTTGAAGTGTCTCTCCTCATATGTGGATGTTGGGTAATTTGGGGTTTTTGTGGTGACTTCACTCCATATATCATATCCTGCAATGGACGTCGTACCCATAAACTCTTCCCATGTCATCATAAAGCATTCGGGTAGATCATAAATCAACTCAGACGGGTTCTCTTCACCTTCCTCTTCGGTCATTACACAATTAATCCTCGGTCCTCTCCCAAAATTGTGGTTGGGCAAGGGATTATTGGTGATGCTAGGCCTTGTAGGTGGTGCAATCACCTTAGTGTCTATTAAATCTTGAATTGCATGACGATGGCTAAAACTTTTGTCAGTGTCATGGCTTGGGCCTTGATGGTAGGCACACCTTTTACTCACATCAAATCTCACAGGTAATGGGTTTGAGATTGGTCTTGGGTCTAAGGGTTTTAGCAAACCCCTTTGCTTTTAGTTTTTCAAACACAACTCATGAAATTCCCTTCTAGGCTTTGGAGGTGGCCCTTGTGATATTTGCATGGGGGCAATAGGGGCAATAAGTTGGTGAGGATCATTTTTGTATATATTGGAGATTTCTGCAATTTTAGAACTAGATCCTAAATTCTTTTTAAAACTTGGTGCATCCTTATTCTTTATGGTGCCATTAATTATTGCATCCTCAATTTGGGTATCAACAGCAATTAAAGCATTGGAAATTGGAAAATACTGAGCAAACAAATACTTATGGTATATAGGTAAAATTTTTTTTACAACCATGGTTAATTGTTCTTCTTCACTTGGCCTATTCATTATCTGTGTAGCTTTGGACCGCCACTTTGTAATGAAAGATTCTTTCGGCTCTTGTTTGGTGGTCTCCAAATCTCTCCTCATCACATCCACTTCTATGTTGAACTTGTATTGATTGTGAAACTCACGGCAGATGTCCTCCCAACTCCTTGCTCGAGCATCATCTAGGTTGAGGAACCACCTAAGAGTAGCTTCAATCCAGGTATTTTGAAACATTTGAGCAAGTCGTTCTTCAGTTGCTCCTAGGGGCTACATAGCCCTCATGTACATCTTCAAATGGTAATTTGGGCAGCCAGTCCTGTCGAACTTATCTAAAGTTGGCATCTCCAATTTAGGAGGCAATCTCACATCTGGGAAAAGTGAGAGTGATTGGTAATCCATGAGGTCCTCCATCTTATAGGCCCTTTTGATCATCTTTTCCACGTTGTTTATCCTCTTGTTAATCTTCTTCTCACCCTCCATGGTCGGGGGATGATGATCGGTCTTGTTCTCCTCTTGGCCACTCTTCAAGTTCTAAAACTACTATACGATAAGGTTCATGTCTTCCCTCAATTGGATTTGACCAGCTACCATGGGGTTTAGTAGTTCTTGAGTGTTCATGGGTTCTTCAATGTTTGGATGCTCTTCCCCTTCTGTCAGGGTAATGGAGTCTTCGGACTTCTTGTGGCTTGGGCTGTCTTGTAGGTTGAACACAGGATTGTGATGTTGTAACAGTGGAGTGCCTTCTATGCTCACGGGCTTTAGTACTGTGATATGCTTGGAACTGGAACTACTAGCTTGAATGTCGGCCTTGGATTCTCTTTGGAGTCTTCCCTCTGATCTTGAAGAAATTCTCCCCTAAGAAAAGGCTTGGTTGGGTCAAACAAAGCTAGGTCCCTATCTACATCAGTCTACGAACCAAACAAACACACACAAAATGCAATGCAATTTTAACATGGACTAGCCTAAGGGTAGTTTCTAAGTCATTATATTGTCGGGTGGGTTTGGTCTTTTATTGTTTCCTATAGCTAGGATGCTACACCTCCCAACTTGTAATGTAATGAACACTACGTTGGTCCAAACGGCATGGTCTGTCCTTTATAGTCTACAAGAAATGATCCAATGACTTTAGGCTATGAGTTGGTGAGTTTGCCACTAGGTACCCGAATCTAATGAAGACCGGTGATCCATGGTTACTACCACCATATGTTGAGATGAGTACATGCATATTTGTTGTTTTGATGACACACACTATGACAGTTAGGGAAAGCTTTTAACAATCAATAGGGCAACACAAACAAAAAATATCATACAAACATCTCAAGACATAGACAACCAAACAAATAACAACATCATACAAAAAACAAGGGTATATAGTTGGTCACTTAAATTCTAATACGAAGCTTAGCCCTTGACATCCCCAGTGGAGTCGCCACTGTGAGAGACTGTGCTTCTTTGAGGGGTGCTCTCAAAAACAAATTTGGGTGCTTAGGGCACCTCTCTTTTGGGTATTTGTGTGGAGTCGCCACTTATTTTTTTATACAAAAAAAGAAAAAGAAAAAAGAAAATATCCGATTACATGTCCAAAAATTCCTCGAATGTTATTAATTGACTATGGAAATACAATTACATCATGGTAGAATAACTTTACAAGGCTTTGGTCTTAATAAAATCTATGTAAAAATTACAAAGTTTTGATCCTGGTTACAATCTACCAAAAAAAAAAAGACAAAACACTAGTCTACCTATCCTAAAACTAAGTTCGGGGGTTAGTTTATGGAATGGGAAGGTGTTAGGCACCCATTCCGCCCAAACAGAGTCTGATCTTCTAGACTCTAATGACCAATATATACCCTTTTGTATGACATTGAATGATATGCTATGACACATGTAACAAACACTAAACAAAATTAATTTAAACAAATTTGTCTTATGAATATGCCCTCTTTTTAAAGAAAATTCAAATATGTTTTGTAAAGTTGAGAAAAGTGAAATTTGGTTTATGAAAATCAAGTCTGTTTTGTAAAAGAAAAAAATGGGATTTGGTTTACAAAAAATTAGATCTATTTTGTAAGGGATAAAAAATATGAGATTGGGTTAATGAAAATCAAATCTGTTTTGTAAGGGATAAAAAAATGAGATTTGGTTTAGAAAAATCATATCTGTTTTGTAAAGGATAAAAAAAAAATGAGATTTTTAAAAGAGGCTTCACATTCATAATTCAAATCTATTATGCATGCATCAAATATTTATAAAAAAAGGAAATTTAACCTAATTCAAAATTCATTCTTTGAAATTTAAAATCTGTAGTTTTTATTTGATAAGAAAACTTTTTCAGAAAATTTTCAGATCTGTATTTAATGAAAATACAGATATGTTTTTGTGTGCTTGAAAAATTTAGATATTTATTTAATGAAAATACAGATTTGTTTTGTGACTAGAAAATCTTTCATATCTGTATTTAGTGAAAATATAAATCTGTTTTTGACTCGAAAAAATTTTCGGATTTGTATTTAGTGAAAATATAGATCTGTTTTTGACTCGAAAAATTTTTAGATCTGTATTTAGTGAAAATACAGATATGTTTTTATTTAAAAAAAATGTTTTGGTGAATAATTGCAGATTTTGAAATCAAAGAAAAATTAAAACATATTAATCAACTAAAGTACGTGTCAAAGTAAATTCCAACTAAACATATAAACATGGCAACTATGAATTATGAACAAGATCATGATTAAATTAAACATATATTAACAAAATTCATGCAGTGAACATTCACAACATATTAATTAATGGAAAGGAAAAATAGACTTAAGAATGAAACTAAATACCTCTAGCATGAGCGTGCCCTTCAATAGAAGAATATTTTAAAAATCAAAGAAATTTTCACTTCTTTGAGGTCTAAAATACTTTACATACAAAAAAGAAGTTCTTAAAGCTAAAGCTTCCAAAACGTCTTTAACGTAAGGGGAGCAGAGAAGTTAGAAAAGAAGGGCCCTGAATTTCGATCTTTTTCCTCTATTTATAGAGGCTGGGATGCTTGAAAAATAAGATGAATAAGATCAGATACGAATTGGAATGCGTACTTATCTCTAAAAAGTTGAAAAAGATAAGTTTTATCTCAATCAAGAGGTTCCAGGGCTGGGCTAGGAATATGGGCCAATCGGCACTTGCCATGTGCCGATCGGCACTCTAAGAGTGCTGACAAGCCCTCTTGGGTGCCAGGCCCGCTTCTCAGTTTTGGTTTTGGTTTGATTTAGACTCCTTTTTTGAGGATTTTTTACCAAAAATTGCACCTAGACGTGTTTTTGATTCGTATTTTAAAAATTAACCCTTTTTCTTGATATTCAAGTCTTTAAAGTGATAATTATTTGAGAGATAAATATTCTAAAAAGACTTAATTACCCACAACTTCTTTGTTATCTGATTATCCACTTTATTCCCATGCAAGCAGGCCTATTTTTGACACTAACCAACAACCAATCACAAAATTATATTATTAATTTTAACTGTTTAACCAATCAGAATTAATTTAAATTAATCACGTGTGATTGTTTCCACCCAAAAAAATACATGCAGACCATGAAAACTTGATCATGTGATATCTTTTTATCCGACTGTCCAATTTGATAATCACCATACCATCGCGATCGTTAGAATCTCAAGATAATTTTTATGATATGCAATAAATGGATTAATGCATGTAATGCAACTCTAAATTTTGGTTATATGAATGGTCACTCTAGCCATCTTCCAAGATTAAATTATGAGTGTAAAATCGAGTGTCAACAGCGGGCTCCTCAAATAAGTACTTCAATGGATCCATCTAGGCTACTACCCACATTTGGAAAGGTAGGATAATGTGTCTCAACTTCTGTACAGCCCAAAGCACGATTTTTCTAGGGGTGTGTATCTAGTTTCATAATCACGAAACCTCTTGCTCAAATTGTATACAACTTTCTCATTCTTATCATTGTCTTCTTGTGCAAGCATACTTCCAACCACATCTTCTATGATAGAGAGATAGAGGAGTAGTGGATTCCCACGCATTGAGGGTACCAAGATAGGTGGATTGTCACACCCTAAACCCCAAAGGGCCTAAAGCATGAGAAAGACATCTTAAAAGTGCCTGTACATTTTTTCTTTTTTAACAATTCAATCCAACTAAATCATATCAAGTACCAACATCAAGAATTATCATAATAATTCTATTAAATATACTCCCAAAGTAAGTCAGAGCTCTATGCAATAATTACAAGGACAGTTAGCCACAAAAGAATGGAGGTCTGAATAAATAATTACATATTATCAACTTATCCCATCAGTGGGAATAAAGTAATAACCACTATAATATACAAAAGAATGAGTCAAGTTTTCTCTATGATGTACATTATCTAAATATCTCCATCACAAAAGTTCAGTCTCAATTAGTAGTTAGTCTAACTACTGCTAGCCACCAAAAAACTATGTCAAAATGATTGTTGCCTACTCTGAAAAGTTTGTAAAATAATGGGATGAGATAGAGCCTAGTGAGTAGCATAATTAATAGGGCTAGGGGAAATGCAAGTTTCCTGATGATAAACAGTTTACATATTATGTTTTAATTTGGGAAATTCTAACTAAATACTCGAAGATCATTTCAATAATAGTATGACAGGAATGATTGAATAATGGAACACAGAGTTTCCTAAAGTAAATACCTTGAAACTATATACTATAATTCTAGTATAATTCCAAAGCCATAAAATCTAACATAAGGTAATTTATCACAAATATACCACAATACCACATAGACCGGTTAGGGGATCCACCCATTCACAACTAGCATGGTATTGTCCTCTTTGGTATGCAGTTTCTTGGCCCCATGGGTAGCAGCCTTGCCCATACCCTCAAGGTTTTGTCTCTCCCTCCATGGGCAACAGGAAGAATGTGTCAAATAGGACCTCTTTTGGATGTGATCTTTTGGCCCCATAGGTAGCAGCCTCACCACACACAATCAAGGAACCTCTTCCCCCCATAGGCAGTAGGGAAGAACGTGTCATCCAAAGTGAAAGGGCATTGACCTACATCTGATTCCGTTGTCACAAAGATTACGGAAATCAAATCGGGTGATCACCGAAAAATCAAACATGGCATGGTGTTAAAACCACATAAAACTTATAGGTTACATGTACTTTGAAATACATAGTTTATATCTAGGTAGTTTCAGAAAAACCTTAAATAATTTAACTTCCACAAAGTTTGTAAGGTTTTCAAATTCATTCTTGTCAAAAAGATTTTCTATCCATTTCCCAAGTAACAAGACAAGATAAGCATCTTTAAATTTTTCAATATACTATAAAATCAATGAATTCCTTATCAAAGATGCTCATATTTTCCATGTCAACAATTCATGCATTTCTCCAAATGCAATACCAAATATGATGCACTTTTCGTATATAAAAATATATTATAGGGTCACAATACAATGCTTTTTAGAAAAACATAGTTCCACAAATAATTTTCCAAAATGTGTTTGATCCAAAAACAACGTTTATACAACATGGTTATTTTCAAAAAATCCCATTAAAAAGCTACTTACCTCGTAACCCGCAAAAGCCTAATTCTCCAAGCTCCAAAGGAGATTAGCTAGAAACTAAACAATATCAAGCAAACCTATCACAATAAGCATAGACCTTGAAATTGTATCTAGCTACAATTTAGTAATTGCCAAATAAGCATTTAATTAGGCAAGCCTAGTATTCAACCTCACAAATAATGTATTTCACTTCCAAAGCTTCTCAACAAATTAATTCACAAGGCATAGACTCCAATTTATAAAGTTAACCCATTCAATATCATCTCCAACATTATGAATAGCTTCCATAAGATTTACATAACATCATCAAGAAACCCATTAAAGCAAAATCAAAATATCCTCCAAGACAAGAATTTTAGAACTTCAACTTACTCCAAATAAACCCAATAGCAATGGAAAATTTTGTTTTACCAACTATCACATGTTATAACTCAAAACCCCTAAAGTTCGACCATAAATAAACCTTAGATAGTCACCATTAGCACAAACCATAAACCCACTCATCAAATAATTCCATCAATACAAAACCCATACATATAAACACATAAATATCATTTCCAAAGCTCATAAATCACATGGGTATCATTATCAAAGCTTAGATTAAAATAACCTCAAGCAAAAGTGTTAAACACACCAAAAGATTAGAAATTTTCACCTCAAATAAAAGGTGTGAAGGTGCTTAGAGGTACTTAAAGATTTTCCGATGATCTTGCTAGAAAAATGATGGTGGTGTGGAGTGTACCAGTAGGAGAGTGTGAGGGAGTGATAAAGATGAGTGTATGAGAGAAAATGAAAAAAAAAAAGAGAAAAGAGTGGAAATGAGTGAGCCGGCCAAAGAGATAAGGCGATAGTGTGAAATGTGTGGTGGGAATTAAGTACAGTAGGTGGGAGCATGTGTGGCCTAAAAAAAAAAAAAATCTAACCTTTACTTTTCTTTTCTTTTTTTAACTGGGACGTTACATGGATGGAGGAGATATTCCTTAATGAGCTCAAAAGCTTTCTGACATTCATGATTCCATTTATGAGGTTCATTCTTCCTTAGGAGCTTGAAGATGAGCTCACAAGTGGAAGTGAGTTTGGTAATGAATCGGCTAATGTATTATAATTAACCCAAAAATCTCTTTCTCGCTCTTAGGAGGAGGCATTTCTAATATGGCTTTGATATTTGATGGGTCAACTTCTATCCCTCTATCACCTATCAAAAAGCCTAACAACTTTCTTGTGATTACTCCGAAGGTGCATTTTTGTGGGTTCAATCTCAGCCTGTACTCCTTGATCCTTTCAAAGAACTTCCTCAAGTTAACTATGTGACCTTCTCTCTCCTTGGATTTCACAATCATATCATCGACATACACTTCTACCTCATTATGCATCATATCATGCAACAAGGCTATGGCCATCCTTTGGTAGGTCACACCCGCATTCTTGAGCTCGAATGGCATCATGGTGTAGCAATAGATTCCCCATTCTATGGTGAAGGTAGTTTTGGTCATATCCCTAAGAGCCAGCTTGATTTGATTGTATCCCGAGAAACCATCCATGAAGGACATCAAGGCACTACTGGCTGTGTTATCCACTAAGACATCTATGTAAGGAAGAGGAGAGTCATTCTTAGGGCAAGCTTTGTTCAAATCTCTAAAATCCACGCACATTCTTACCTTCCCATCTTTCTTGGGTACGGGTACAACATTGGCTATCCACTCAGCTTGGTGTACGGGTTTAATGAACCCTCCCTTCAATTACTTGGTGACCTCTTCTTTGATCTTTAAAATCCATTTGGTTCTCATTCGCCTTAACTTTTGCTTGACGGGCACAATGTGGGCATGAGTGTCAATGTGGTGTTGAGCTATCTCAGGATCAATACCAGGCATATCTTTATAGGACCATGCAAATACTTCTTGAAATTCTGTGAGTAACTCTTTGAGATCTTTTCTTTCTTTTTCATTTAGGGTTGAGCCAATTTTAATTAAATGTGGATGCTCATCATTGCCCAAATTAAGAGTTTTAAAGGTTGGTTCCATAGGTTCAATTTTCTTTTCCAATTATTTGTTAATTTCATTTTCAAATTCATTTAAATCATTTAAGTGCAAAATTTCCATATTATGGGACAATCAAAATAAACCAAATTAGAATTCATCTTATTAAAAATGGTGAAAAGTACATTGGGACTTGCATTACACACTTTCTTTCCCACATTTTCAGAAAACCCAACCCAAGTCCAATTATTAAGTTGCCCCACGATAGGCATGATGAAGGAAGAAGGATCACTTTGCTCCTTGTTGGTGATGGCGAACATGTCCTCCTCCATCTTTAGCATAGTCTCCATTGCTTTTGCATCAATGTAGTCTATCTAGTCGACTTCTTCTTGAACTTCCTTGATCACTACCAAAGGCTTCTCCCTAAAAATGAGCTTTCCATTGAAGAATATCTCCTAACCAGGATACACCTTTCCATCCTTACCTACCCAAAGTTTGGGAAAGCCATAATAAGGGAAGTCTCCCCCTTCCTTCACAAAGTTTCCATTAAAGGTTTCAAGGTTCTTCTTGATTCTGTCACAGCCTTCAAAGAATCCCAAACCTTCCTCTGTTAGTTGAGTCTTGAAATTGGGGAAATCAGCCACCCCTCTTCTTTCTTTTCCAAAACTTATACTAGGCATATACACCATGTTCTTCATCATTGCAATCACCTCATGGCTACAATATGGGACCAAATCCAAAGTATACCATTCATCCTTCAATCCATAGTTAGCCATGTGCACAAATCCAAAGTCACTCATTTGGAGCTCACCTCCTCCTTCCTCAAGTTGACAAACCAGTGCTAGGATCTCACCATCACTAAGCACTATAGTAATTCCTCCCGTCCATGGGATCTTCATCTTTTGGTGTAGAGAAGAGAGAATAACCCCAATAAGGTGAAGCCATACCCTTCCTAAGAGAAGGTTGTAGTTAGGAGTGATGTCCATGACATGGAATTCCACAATTGTTTCTATTGGTCCAATCTTGCAAGGAGCCTTGAAAGTACCCATAACCTTCCTTGAGGTATTATCATATGCCCTAATGGTTAAAGGAGAGGGTATGATTGTTTCCACATCTAATTCAATAGTGAGGGTGGTCCTAAAAGGACATACATTCAATGCAGATCCATTATCAATCAACACCATAGGGACCTTGGCGCCCATGCATTCGATGGTGATTTGTAGAGGTCTAGTGTGAGCGACTTCTTCGAGAGGAAGTTCATCATTGGAAAAGGCAAGAAGGGGATGAGATAGGGCCTTAACTCCCATGAGAGATAGTACTTCTTGTGGTGTAATTTCTATAAGCACCTCTTTCCCATTCAAAGCATCCAAGAGAGCACTACGATGCTTGTGAAAAGCCATAAGCAAGCCTCATACCAATACATGAGCTTGAGTCTTCTTTAGTTGAGTCAAAACTCAATCTTCTTCCTCTTTCTCTTCTTTCCCTTTAGGTTTTGTGGGCTTAGACCTTTCTCCTATGTCCCTACCAAGATGAACCTTCTCCAAAAAGGATGGTTTGTAGTGCTTCCCACTCTTAGTAATATTAGCCATATTGTCCTTTATAACTCCTTTCTTTAGCTTGATCATTCCTTTAGGGAGTATCCCTTACACAGCCACCGCGTTCTTCAAAACCTCATCTTCATCATCCCATATTCCTTGGACTTTTACAATATTAACTTCCATGGTCTCTATCAACTTTGAACCATCCCATCGATTTACGCCCAATTCTGATATGGAGGAGGAAATCTACGATAATCAGGCAAAGGGTTCTTCCTAATGCTAGGCTTGGTGATGATGTTGGGATTTGGGAAAGTTCCATTGTCTATGAGGTCTTGTATCTCATGTTTGAGGCTGAAGCATTTGTTGGTTTTATGGTTGGATTTCTAATGGAAGTGGAAATATTCATTGAGGTTCCAAGTAGGAGGTATGGTATTAGGCATAGGTGTGGGATCTAAAGGCTTGATGAATCCTTTGGAAGATAAATTCTCATATGCTTAGGCAAGGGTCATGTCGATGCTGGGCCTTGATCGGACTAAGTGGAAAAGACTGCCACCGTTGTGCCTTTATTCGACCACCTACCGTGGCGACAGCTCCCGCTCGTGGGGCCCTTTTGGAGGGCCCCTCTCAAATGGCATGTGCAAGGTGCATGTGTTATGCGTGGAGTCACCTTACTTTCGCGGTGGAAATTAGGCATCGCTTGCCTTAAGTGACACGAATTGTGACAATCACACTGGAAAGGGGTCAAGCAGGTATATAGATACATACATCATGCACAATGCAAGCACACAGAGCAGGAAAGTAAATGCCTACATCCCTAGAGTATGGCCCAAAATATAGGTGTAGGAATATAAACAGGGGTCGCCATACTCTAGAGATGATGACGAATGGTACAAAGCATGATATACCTAATACAAACCATCTAAGGGAGAAAGGGAGGAGGAAGGAGGGGGTTTAAAAGAGTACATATCCAAAGGGAAAAAGCTAAACCCTAAACTTACTTACTACAGCCGCTCGGCCCAACCACATGTTTGCGTCCGTGCCCTTTTTGCTCGTGCCTAGGAAATCGTGCTCTAGCTCCATGCATCCTCGCTCCATATGTGTACATGCAAAGGCAGAGACAGGAAAACCAGTAGACAAGCAATGGAAGGAAAAAGCGTAGATAAAAGCACAAGGTCATAAAGCAAAAAAGCAAGATAGATATGGCAAGCGTAAAATGTGACAAGGGCAAGAAAGCTAACCAACAAGCAAAGAAACAAACAAAAGGTGGTGCCTGTGAGGGACAAATGTCGGTTTGGATCCGATATCCATAATTTTATTGTGTTGAAGTATGGATGACACACTAGCAAGAACTCATGCATGGACATGTAAGCAAGTGTATAAAGACGCATAGAAAGCCAACGAGTGGAACAAACAAGCATGGCAAGCATATCATCGCACGGAGCAGAAAGAGAGAAAGGTATGCACGAAGCAACCAACATCATGACGATGCATCCCAAGCAATTATGTCCAAAAAAGGCCTCATAGGCGTCAGATGTAACCTCACCTCTATGTACCCGCTAAGTGCGTAAAACGTGGCAAAGCCTAGAACAAGAGAGGCTAACACAAGAATAAAGCATAAAAGCGAGCAAGCATAGACGTGACAATGGGGTGATCCAAACCCTTTGATATGGGCCAAGGTGTATGGACAATGACAAAGACCATAGGGTCTAGATCGAGTCCTAACCAATAGGCCAAAACATAAGAAAGAAAGATAAAACTACAAAAGGGCTACAATAGCTCATGGCAAGACAAACATAGCCTATGCCTAAGCAAACAACATGGCATGGAGCGCATAAGCACATGAAAGATGGCATAAAGCATATAGAACATAGATCAAAGCACACAAGCATGTTAGAACCTAGATTTAGGCGTAGGCATGGCAACACATGTGTGGACATGTGAAAGCTAGCACATGGACATGGTAGAACATGGATTCAAGTGCATAAGCATGTACAAAGGCGGATCTAAGCATAAAACATGGTGAAAAGCACATGAACACATAGATCTGAGCAAAGCATAATGATAGACACGATATCAAGCATGTGAGCACATAACCCTAACATCAACACAAAACAAAGAGAGGAAAAAAACAAAGGAAATATGGTATAAAACCCTAAGAATATAGATCTAAACATATAAGCATGTAAAAACATAGATCTAAGCATACAAACATGACACAAGGCATAAACAAGTAGATCTAAACGACTAGTAGGTGAACAAGCATAGGAACATGTGGATCTAACCAAACAACACAAGAAAAAGGTTGATCTAGGCATAGAAAGCATGGCATAAAGCATAAAGCACATAGATCAGGACAAATAAACATGTGAGCAAGCATAAAAGAACATGGATCTAAGCTAAGAACATGCTAGAAACAAGATAAAGCAAGAAAATTGTCAAGGAAAGCAATAAAACATATTATAATGGCAAAAAGAGCAAGAACATGCTAGGAAAAAGATTTAGAAGGTTAGGGGTGTGGATGATAGGTTAAAAGCTACATCCACACCCCTAAACTCCAAATCCAAGATGTAGAACCAAGGAGAAGAAGATTGGATACAAGAACACTACATTGGGTTGTTAGTGAAGATGCAAGAATCAAGAAGCTTTGATGTGTTTTTTTTTTGGTGTTTTTGTGTGTTTTTTGGTGTTTAAAAGAGAGAAAAAATGTGTAAAGAACCTATGCAAAGGGCAAAAATCAGAAAAAATGTGGTCTCCTCTAGTCTGGGGTGTGCCTGGGGCTATTTATAGCCTTGGGCGTGAAATTTGAGGCGGTGGCCCTCCAAAGGCTGCTGGCGGCTCTTCAATGGCTGCTAGCCTCAAACTCCTCTGATCGGGCTAATCTTGACACCCTTGGATAGATCCTAAGTTTCAGTTTCTAAAAAGGTATGGAACTAAAAAATCCAACGGTCGAATAAAAAATTATGGCTCTCGGAAGTTTGTGGTGCAGCGATTGGTGCATCATCACAGTTTTCTTGATATCTCGGCCGTTCTAACTCCGATTTTGACCCATGAATAGTCGTTGGAACGAGAATTTTATGATCTTCGCAATGGCATTGGTCTCGACCCATTCTGGTAGCCGGATCAAAATTAGGGTTTTTGGGCCTTCCTAGGATTGACTTTGGGTCAAACTTGGTCAAAGGTGTTAAAAATCTCCGAGAAGCTTCGGTTTGAAGTAAAACATTGAATTTTTTTTTTTTTTGCGAGAGTTTGGACCTTGTTTGACCTTTGGTCAAACCTAGGGTTGACCAGGGGCATTTTGGTCATCTTAGTTGAAAAAGGAACTTCGAGTGCCTTGGTGCCGGAACGAGTTGTGCCACGCCGTTCTGGATGTTCTCGCAAACCCATGAAGAGAAAATGATATTTTCATATTTTTCAGGGTTCGGCATGCAAATCGAGGGCGGACAAAATGTGGTATCAACAGGTCATTCCTAGGTCGGAAAATTCTCGGCGAGCCTTCTTTGTGAAGTTTAGGTATGCTAAGGTTTGTTGAGGTATGATGGTATTTACATTCACGGGATTGGGAGCTTTAGAGGTATTTGCTCCTTCTCAATATGCCTTCTTGATTGGAGGTTTGCTTTCACCCTTCTCCAATTGTCCATTATTGGTGGCATCCTCTATCCTAGTTCCATAATCAAACAACTCTCCAAAGGAATTAATAGGCGATGACAAAAGCCTACTATTATATTCCGGAAGCAAATTCTAGATAATCATGTTAATTTTATCTTTCTCATTTGGCCTATTAACCATCCTAGATGCCTTTCCCTTCCATCTTATCATGTATTTGGAGAATGTCTCACCTACTCCTTGCTTAGTGGTCTCCAAATTTCTCAAAGTCACATCAATCATGGTATTGAAGATGAATTGGTCCACAAACAACTCTACTAGCTCATTCCACACCTTAGTCTTGTTAGGGTCCAAACTATAGTACCATATTGATGCACCTACCGTGAGTGAGAGAGGAAATGCATGCAAAGTTTGCTTCTCATCCAATCCCTTCATTTCGGCAATGCTTAGGTACCTCCTAAGATGTTGCTTTGGATCTCTAGTTCCATCAAACTTTTCTACATCGGAAATCTTGAACTTTGGAGGTAGTGCAAAGGGAGTTTTAGAGCTTATGCCCCCCCTTGTTATAGAGACAATCATCCATCTCTTGGGCCTTGTGAAAGGATAGTTGCATTTTCTCCATCTTCTCTATCATGATGTATGTATATATATACCTGCTTGCCCCCTTCTTGGAACACTTCTTCTTGATGTGTGTCCTCAATCTTGGCCAAACATCTTTTGTTCTTTTCTTGATTCAAATTGGAGTGGGGATGTGTTTTCTTGACTTTGGTGGTGCAATGGTGCCTGAAAAGAAGTCCCATTTTTATTAATTCTATGTCCTAATTAAAAGGTTCCTTTTGTTGTTAGGCGTCCTTAGAAAATCTTTAAGTTCATTTTAATGAAGGCCCAATTACAAAGCCGCTCCCTTTTCTCTCATGGATATTGCCTCTTGTTTCATTGGGCTTTGGTCCATTTACAACAATGCTCTCATCTTACTCTCATGGGCTTTCACTAAAATGCACTTAGAGATTTTCAACCTTTTGTCTCAAACATGGGCTTACAATATATTCATCACCTTTGGGCTATACTCCTTTCATTTCATTGTCATTATTATTTTTTTTAAAGCAACCCTTTAGCTAGAATATTTTGTAGCCTTCCTTTCATGGTCCATGAAATTCTCATCATTTTAGGCTTAGGCATGCAACAAAGAGGCCCAAGATTAGAGAAATCAATATTGACTTTGTAGGATCTTGGATGCTATGTCCATAGCATACTTGTTATCTTAGGCCCAAAGTCCTCTTTTTCAAAAGGGCCTTTTGATTTGTGCTTATGATAGTGATTAGGCTTTGGTCTTATGAACCTTTCAAGTTAAAACATACCTTTGGATTTAGGGATAAGCCTCTTACATGTGAGAACCTCTTTTCTTTTATCAGATTTGTCTTAGAATATGCCATAACTTTAGGGTCATCTTTCCATTTTTACATATTTTATTTGTCCTTTAGAATTAGGTGATCACAAGATATAGTTGAACAAACAAGAGATATATAAAGGGTATCCTCTTTTTTATAAGATCTAGGATCTCTCTAAATGTGAGTAGGCTCCTTAAGGCTAAAGGGATAGATAAATAGGTCATTCATAACTCGGTGGACATTATTACAACTGAGGGCCTAAGTTGACCTTTGTGGATTGGTGGCAAACCGTTAATGTACTCAAATCCCATCATAGGCAATGGCACACATTATGAGTTGGTGGGATGAACTTCGAAAGACTTGGGCCCCGAATGGAGCCTTCCATCTTCCCACTCATCACCAACCGAGGTTAAGGAACGAAAAAACCATATGAAGTGTGTGCAAACAAATATTGAATAAGCCTTTATTAAGGTTAAGACATAGGACACATAGGAATTAAACTCATTATCCCTAGTGGAGTCACCACTGTGGACACAACGGATGGAGTCGCCACCTAGTTTTTGCAATGGTCTAGGAACCATATATATAGCATCCTTTTAAGGAATGACCTTTTGATCTTACTACTAGAGATATGGATTCAAAGTTAAGGTATGATCTTGGGAAGGTGTTAGCCACCCAAAACCGCCCAACCCTAAGGTTGGCCTCCCATCATTGTGTCTTATGTCTTAACCCTATTAAAGGCATACTCAACATAGTCATCTAACTCACACACACACACACACACACACACACACACACTAATCATGCATCTAACAACCAACATGGCATCAAACATCCCTAACCATATATCTATCATGCTCACAAACAAAGCCTACCATACATCTAATCATGCATATCACTTCATCAAAGACCCTAGCATTCATCTAATCATGGCATCAAGGTGTTCATCACATCAAAAATCATATTATATCATAGCATACCTTAACGTACATCTCATCACATCATCCTAGCATTCATCTAGCATGGCATCATATCATACTCAAGGCAGCAACATGTAACATCAAACCAAGGCAGAAACATGTTAGCATTAAAGATCAAAAGAAGAAACAAAGCCCATCAAGGCATCAAGATCATAAACATGAAACCTAAGCAAGATCATATCACAATGCATGAACATTCCCAATAAATGACTTACCCTTACTTACCTTGTAGCAACTTTGCACGTATGGCATTTATGCATGAACATATGAATGCATGTTCATGTCATCAAAACAATAAAGACACAAAACAAACCCTAATTCTAACATGCGATAGCAAACAAGCAATTAAACATGTGAAACATAGACATTGAGAGCATAAAAGCATGAAAAAGGAAACTATACAAACGAACATGTGAAAGCGGAAATGAAACAAACAAAAAAACAAAAATTAGGGTTTCTGGGTAGCGACTTGTGCACGCAAGAACAAGCCTGTGTGCGCATAATCAAGCCTACGTATGCAAGCAAGATTATGCGTATGCAAGCTCTTGCCCAAAAAACCCTAAAAGCACAACCAAGCTTAAAACACTAAAGCTAACACCCAAACATGCATTTTAAACATACAAAAATGTAAACCTAAACTAGATAAAAATATTAGAACATACTATAAACAAAAAAAAAAAAAAAAAAAAAAAAAAAATAAAAGAAGAATTAAAGGCAGAAAATGAAAGAAAGGAAAAAGGAAAATTTTAGACTAGATACCTCAAACAAAAGCTTTCCAAGCTTTATTTTTGACCATTCCCCTCAGTCAAATTTATTCACAAACCAATAAGAAAGTGATTAGTAAATATTAAACTCAAAGTTCAAGGTAAAAAAAGGCTCTAATCAAAAGAAAATTCACTTGAGAGTGTTTTGTGAAAAACTCCTTTTTTGATTCACTATTTCTACTGAATCTTAGTGTTTTCCCTTGGGATTTCTATGTGTTTTGAAAATATACCATGTAAGGCCTTTTTTACTGTGAAAAAAGGGGTTTGGAATGATCCCCAAATGATGTGGGAATCATTCCAAACCTCAACATAAATGCAGAAAACTTGCCTTGTTTAGGTTTTTGGAAATCACAAGATTAAGGCTGCGTACGCATCCCGAAAGCCACATACGTAGCCTGATTCATGCTTACGTAGAGTAAGGGTTTCCTTTGGTCTTATTTTTCAAGAATTGATTTATTTGCTCATTTAAAAATACATTTCTCATTTTAACACTTCTCAAGTCAATGTAACTTCTGATTGGGCCCTAACCAACCTTAGGTCTTAGAATTCAACATCATTGGAGAACGGGGACCCAAGTCGTAAAGGGTGCAAAATGCGGTGTCTACATCGGGTACGATCACTCTCTCTCTTCTTGTAGTACTTCCTCTAGTGCTTTACATAATGCTTTTTTTTTTTTTTTTTGTTCCTCTTGCTTCTAATGCTAAACTTGAAATAACTGAGCCTAAAATAGAAATTGTTAGTTAGGATAAACATGATAAGGGTAAATCCATTCTAGGAACACCTCCTAAGTTTGTTAAAAAGAAACGAAGTAGAACAATCATCACTCCACTAATAAGAAGTCTCAATCGAAGAATCCTCACTTTTGTCATCACAGTGGAGTATTGGGACACACTCATTCAAATCGTTGTAAGTGGCTTGGTACTCAACAAAGCAATAGTGTGTCATCTTTTGAAAGTCAAAATCAATTTCAAAACTCTTTTATTCATCTTGGAGAACTTCTAGGCTGTCCTTCTTCTAAGTAACTTTAATGAGTTTAATCCTCCTTATTCACCTAAGCAGAGGTCTTAGAAAAAGAAAGCTCTTGTTTGTTTTATTTATTACTTTCAATAAAAAAAAAAGGGAAAAATCTGAAAATTACAAAAAAAGTTTGTGTTTGTGCATATTGGTACTTGTGTACCTTTGGATAGCCATTGAAACAAAGTTTCTTAACTTTGTATCATTTGTAGCTTAGATGAGAATCTTTATGCACAACTAAGCAATGTGAGTGTGAGAGACTGCCAAAATTGGGAGTGCCCTCAAAAAAGAGATTTGAGTGCTTTTAAGGGAACCTCTCTTTTTGGGTAAGTGGTGTGGAGTCGCCACTTATTTTTTTATACAAAAAAATAAGAAAAAATCTAAATACAAAAATACATGATCAAAATACTTCATTGTCATTGATTGAATAATGATAGATACAATCTTGGTAAATTGAATCTTACAAGGCTTTGAGTCCTAGTTGCATTCTATGCAAAAGAATACATAGCTTTTTCTCCTAGTTACAATCTACCAAAGAATAAAAGAAAGACAAAGCATAGGTCTACTTATCCAAAAGAACTAAATTCGGAGGCTAGGTTACAAAATGAGAAGGTGTTAGGCACCCATTCCGCCTAGACAGAGTCTGGTCTTCTAGACTCTAATGACCAATTTACCCTTTTTGCATGATGTGAATGATATGTTGATATATGACAAACACTTGACTAACATTAACTCAAATAAATCTATCTTATGAATGTATCCTCTTTTTAGAGAAATTCAGATTTGTTTTTGGGAATTAAAAATTATTTGATTTGATTCATAAAAAAAGAAACCAGATCTGATTTTGTGTGGATAAAAAATAGTTTTGTGAAGAAAATCAGATCTATTTTGGAGCAAAGAAAGAAAAAGGTTTTTGTAAAAAAATATCAAATCTGTTTTTGGTGTAAAGTTAAAAAAAAAAAAAAGATTTCATTAAGAAAAATGAGATCTGTTTTGAGTAGTAAGAAAAATGATTTTTTGGTTTATATGTAAAAAAAAAAAAAAAATTAGATCTATTTTTTATGAATAAAATTAAAAAAAAAAAAACTTTTTAGAAGAGGCACTACATTCATGGGATAAATCTATGTTACATGCATCACATATTATAAAATTCCAACCTACTTCCAATCCTTTCTTTTAAGTTTCAAAATCTGCAATTTTATAAAGAAGAAAACTTTTTCAGAAAAAGATTCAGATTAGTTTTATAACCAGAAAAAAACATATCTGCATCTAAGGAAGATATAGATCAACATTGTGTTTTAAAAAAAAATTAGATATGCATCGAAGGAAGATACAGATCTATTTTTTTGTGTTTAAAAAAAAATTCAGATCTACATCTAAGGAAGATATAGACCTGTTTTTGTGTTTGAAAAAATTCAGATCTGTATCTAAAGAAGATAGAGACTAATTTTGTATTTTAAAATAAATTTAGATCTACATCTAAGGAAGATAGAGATCTGTTTTGTTTTAATAGTCATTACAGATTTTGAAGTTAAAGAGAAAGAATTGAAATAGTCAATCGTCTAAAAACATATTTAAATAAAGAAAAACAATCTAAACAAAGCATGGCAATTATATAAAAATCAGAAATAAAAAAAACAAAAAAAAAACTAAACCTATTCACGCATCATCAATGAAAATTAATAAAGAAAGCTAGAAAAAGAAAAGAAATTAATTACCTCTTGCGTGCGTGCTCGTCTTAGTAGTGAAGCAATATTTTAGGGTTCAAAGAAATTTATTCAATTATCCTTGGAACCTAAAATATTTTGCTTACAGAAAAGAAATTCCTAAGGTCAAAACCTCTAGAACATCTTTAACATAAGAGGGAAAATAAAAGAAGAGAAGAGTCAGAAGTTAGAGAGCGTGAAAAAGTGTTTCTCTCTAGAGGGTGGAAAGTGTGCTGAATTATGAGATGCCTCCTCTATTTATTGAGGTTGGAATGCTGAAAGAAATAAGCAAAAAACGTATGAGGGAAAATTCTAAAAAAAAGGAGATTTGGATAAGAGTAAGCTGATTTTCAGATCAGTACCTGTTTCGTATTTTGATCATATCTCTTTGTTCAAAATTCAGATTAAGCTGCAATTTTGGCAGCTGAAGGGAAATTCGATTATCTACAACTTTTCCAGGAATAGCCTAGTCCGAATTTTGAGTTATACTATGCAAAAAGTGCCTCAGAACGTGAATCTGAAATCTGTTACGTGGTTAGCACGTTTTTGAGGTGTTTTCCAACTCTAAGACTGTATTTGGACGAATTTCAGAATTATTTTCATGATAAACCTCATTCCAAAGTGATAATTATGACTTTTAAAATAATTATTTTGAATATAATTATCCCAAAAGCCTAATTATCCACAATCTTTAATTATTATCAGCTTATTTGTTTTAATCCCATGCAACAAATCTCACTCTAAGAAAAATATTCCACCAATCACGTAAATTCATTTAATTAATTTTAATTAATAACCAATCAAAATTAATTTCAATTAATCACACGTGATTGGCTTCACCCCATACAATGCATGTAGATCGTGCAAATTTGATCATGTGATATCTTTCAATATGATGGTCCGATTTGGAAACCGGACACACCATCGCGACCGTTAGAAACTCAAGATCATTTTTATGATATACAATGAATGAAATGATGCATGCAATGCAAAGACAAAATGATGCATGTAATGCAATGATGATTTTTAGGGTACATGGATGGTCATTCAAGTCATTCTCCTCGATTAAATCATGGGTGCAAAATTGCATGTCTACAGGGTGCTTAAGGCACCTCAATAAATACAATTACATGTCCAAAATACCTCGAATGTCATTAATTGATTAAAGAAAGCACAATTTAGTAGAATAACCTTACAAGGCTTTGGACCTAAATAAAATCTATGCAAAAATTACAAAGCTTTGATCCTAGTTACAATCTACCAAAAAAAAAAAGACAAAACACTAATCTGCAAACCAAAATCCTAAGTTCAAGGGCTAGGTTATAGAATGGGAAGGTGTTAGGCACCCATTCCGCCCAGACAAAGTCTGGTCTTCTAGACTCTAATGACCATTATATACCCTTTTGTATGATGTTGAATGATATATTATAAACACAGAACAAACACTTGGCAAAAATTAATTTAAACAAATTTGTTTTATGACTATGCCCTCTTTTTGAAGAAAAATTAGATTTGTTTTGTAAAGTTAAAAAAAAAAAGAAAAAAAAAAGAAAGAGATTTGGATTGTAAAAATCAGATCTGTTTTTGTGAGGGGTAAAAAAAAAGGATTTTGTTAAAAAAAATTAGACCTATTTTTGTAAAGTTGAAAAAAAGAAAAAGAAAAGAGATTTGATTGATGAAAATCAAATCTGTTTTGGTAAAGTAAAAAAAAATGAGATTTTTAAAAGAGGATTCATATTCATTATTCAAATCTATTATGCATGCATCACATATTCATGGAATCATATTAAAAAAAAAAAAACCTAACTATTAATTCATTCTTTAAAATTCAAATCTGCAGTTTTATTTAATAAGAAAATTTTTTCAAAAAAATTTCAGATTTGTATTTAATGAAAATAAAAATCTGTTTTGTGATCAGAAAAAATTCAGATTTGTATTTAATGAAAATACAGATCTATTTTGTGACTAGAAAAAAATTCAGATCTATATTTGATGAAAATACAAATCTGCTTTGTGACCACAAAAAAATTCAGATCTGTATTTAATGAAAATACAGATCTGTTTTTTGGTTGATTTTTAGGAAAAAAAAAAAGAAAAGAAAAGAAAAGAAGATTTTAATGATCAACTGCAGATTTTGAAATTAAAGAATGATTAAATCATGAACATGTCAAAGAAAGTTCTAACTAAACACATAAACATGAATTATGAACAAGATACATAAAATCAAACACCTATCAATAACAATCATGCGACGAACAACTCAACATGTCAATTAAGAGAGAAGAAAAATAGGCATAAGAATAAAACTAAGTACCTCTTGCATGGGCGTGCCCTTCAATAGAAGAATAATTTAGAAATCAAAGAGATTTTCACTTCTTTGAGGCCTAAAATACTTACAAAAAAGAAGTTCTTAAAGCCAAAGCTTCCAAAACGTCTTTAACGTAAGGGGAGCAGAGAAGTCAGAAAAGAGGAGCCCTATATTCTGATCTTTTTCCTCTATTTATAGAGGTTGGGATGCTTAAAAAATAAGCTAAATGAGATCGATACAAATTGGAACGTGTCCTTATCTCTAAAAATCCGAAAAAGATGAGCTTTATCTTAGTCAGGAGGTTCACGGGCTAGGCCAAGCATTTGGGCCAATCGGCACTTGGGAAATGCCGATCGGCACATGGCAAGTACCGATCGGCACTTCGAGAGTGCCGAAAGGCCATGTGCCGATCGGCACTTCAAGAGTGCCGATAGGCCCTCTTGGGGAGTTTTGGTTCGATTTGGACTCCTTTTTTTTAGGATTTTTGAGCCAGAAATTGCACCTAGTTGCTTTTTTAATTCATATTCTAAAAATTAATCAGTTTTTCTTGATATTCAGGTCTTTAAAGTGATAATTATATGATTGACAAATATTCTAAAAAGACTTTACCCACTACTTCTTTGATATCTGATTATCCACTTTATTCCCATGCAAGCAGGCCTATTTTTGATACTAACCAACAACCAATCACAAAATTGTTTAATCAATTTTAATTGTTTAACCAATCAGAATTAATTTAAATTAATCATGTGTGGTCGTTTCCATCCAAAAAAAATACATGCAGATCGTGAAAACTTGATTATGTGATATCTTTCAATCCAACAATCTGATTTAGGAATCGGGCATACCGTTAAGACTGTTAGAATCTCAAGATCATTTTTATGATATGCAATGAATGAATTAATGCATGTAATACAACTCTAATTTTGGGTATATAAATGGTCATTCTAGCCATCTTCCAAGATTAAGTTATGGGTGCAAAATCGAGTGTCTACAAAATGCCTCTCATTGATAGAGCTTGCAAAGTGAATGTCAATGTAAAACAAAGACACTAATTTTAGCAGCCATGATTTAATCAAGGTTGACTTTTCAAAGATCACCTTGCCTTGGAACCTAAAACCTTGGGACATAGAACTAGTGTTTTGTTTTGAAAAATTAGAACTGTGAATACTTGATCTACTTGATAATTGATAGACCTGAATTAAATCTTGAAATCTGAGGTGACTGAGAGGCTTCTCTATCTCAGTCTGAATCTAGGGTGATTGAGAGGGTACTCTATCTCAATCTGAATCTAGGAGCGACTATGAGGCTTCTCTATCTTGATCTGAATGGAAGGCAACCAAGAGGCTTCTCTATCTTGGTTAGAACCTAGGGTGATTGAGAGGCTTCTCTATCTCAATCTAATATATTTATCCTTTTGAAGATTTGTGTTAAGGAGATTTATCCCTTTTTTTTTTGAAAATTTGTTTATGGAGATTTATCCTTTGAAGATTTGTTTAGGAGATTTTTCCTTTTATGAAAATGTGTTCATGGAGATTTGTCCTTTGAGGATTTGTTTAGGAGATTTTTCCTTTTGAAGATTTGTTCGGGAGATTTTTCCTTTTGAAGATTTGTTTAGGAGATTTTTCCTTTTACGAAGATGTGTTCATGGAGATTTGTCATTTGAAGATTTGAATAGGAGATTTATCCCTTAAAGATTTGTTCGTAAAGATTTTTCCTTTGAAAATTTGAATAGGAGATTTATCCCTTGAAGATTTTTTCATGGAGATTTGTCCTTTGAAGATTTGTTCAGGAGATTTTTCCTTTTTCAAAAAAAATGTTTTAGGAGATTTATCTTCTTTTTTTTTTTTTTTTTTTTTTTTTTGAAAATTAAGGAGATTTATCCTTTGAATTTTTTTTTAGGAGATCTATCCTTTTTTGAAAATTTGAGTTTAGGATATTTTTCCTTTTTGAAAAAAAAAAATGTTTTAGGAGATTTATCCTTTTGAAATTTTGTTTTTAGGAGATTTTTCCTTTGAAGATTTGTTCAAGAGATGAAAATTTGTTTAGGAGATTTTTCCTTTTATGAAGATGTGTTCATGGAGATTTGTCCATTGAATATTTATTCAGGAGATTTTTCCTTTTATGAAGATGTATTCATGGAGATTTGTAATTTGAAGATATTTTTAGGAGATTTTTCCTTTAAAAATTTTGTTTTGGAGATTTATCCTTTTAAAAATTTAGGAGATTTATTCTTTAAAAATTTGTTAGGAGATTTGTCCTTTTGAAAATTTAATTTTAGGAGATCTTTCCTTTTTTGAAAAATGTTTTAGGAGATTTATCCTTTTGAAAAGTTTGTTAGGAGATTTGTCCTTTGAAAATTGAAGTTTAGGAGATTTTTCCTCTTTTAATTTTCTACAAGAAAAACAAGAGTTGATTTCTAGTCAGTTAATTTGTATAACTCATGAACTACCACTTTTTGATATTTGAATTTGATGACTTTGATATGTATGGACTTATTCTTGTAAGAGCTTGATTCAGAAAAGTTTAGAGTTTACCTGATGAAGCTTTGTGGTGCAAAGGTTTGTATTTACCAGACAGGTTTTGACATGGGTGATCTTCCCTAAATGAGGCATAGCTGAATGCCCCTAGTAGACAAATAGAAGCATGATTTTGAAAACCTTGACTTCTGAGGAAAAGGTGATTTTTTTTTTTTTTTTTTTAAATGGATGTGGCATGGCCGAATGCCCCTAGTTTCGAAATGGATGCATGTTTTTTGGAAATCTTGATTTTTTTTTTTGGGGGGAAAATGAATGAGGCATGGCCGAATGCCCCTAGTTTACAAATTGATGCATGACTTTTGAAAACCTTGATATTGGAGGAAAATGTGATTTCTTTTTTTCGAAATGGATGAGGCATGGTCGAATGCCCCTAGTTTATAAATGGATGCATGATTTTTGGAAATCTTGATTTTTCTTTTTTGAAAAGATGATGATGATGATCTTTTTTTTTTTTTTTTTTTTTTTTTTGAAAATAAATGAGGCATGGCCGAATGCCCTTAGTTCAACAATCAATGTGAATTTTGAAAAATCTTATTGTAAATGAACCTTCAATGGAGCACAATTTGAGCAAAATTGCATCAAAATCACAACATTGGGCAAAACAAGGACTACTGGAATGATGGGCCAATCGGCACTATTGGAGTGTCGATTGACACTATATAAGTGATGATTGGCACTCTTGAACCTTGTTTAGTTGTCGCATTTTCAGCCTTTTTTCTAGGACATATGGTAGCATCTAAATTGAAGATTGATGGTGAATGTTGATTAGATGAAAGATCCATGTCAACCTCCTACGAAAGATTCTTTCCATGAGCTTGGTAGTAATTAGTTATTATAAAAATGTTTTAGGCCAATGCCCCTAGTTTAGACATGCTTGCATAGAAAATTGATGATATGCTTAATGCAAAACAAATGCTCCTAGCCTAAATTCACACAAAGAAATTTCTTGATTTTAAGCCTTTGAAAAAAAATGTTTTTTTCTTTTCTTTTTGAGTGATTGTGACCGGGCCTTTAGAAAGGCTTCCTACATACCTCTCTCATAGAGTGTTGGGAAATTTAGACCCCGATTGATAGAATAAACAAGTTTTAAACCTAAGTTGTTAATTAGATTTATTATGAATAAACCTTGTAAAACAAACAAACATCAATATCTTGTCAATATCATGCACAACAAAATAGTAAATAAGACAAGATATGATAACCAAGGAAAACCAATGAAACAAACTAGTTTCACAGTAAAAAACCTAGGGGGAAACCTTCTAGAAAAGCAATTCACTATAGTAAAGAGAAGTTTTAGATCTAGTACAAAACCTTTGCCTCTAGACTCTACAATCCTAGTAGATGAATTTACAGCAGAAACCTTCTGCCGCTTCAGTATGAATGCCACCAATGATACACGGATTCCAATACGTGACTAACTCTAGCAACTTGAAAAAGATGTTGTTGGCTACAAAGTTCTTCACTTCATCAGCAATGAAGATCAAGAAGCACTTGGTTACAAAACCCTAAGGCGCAAAGACGAAGTAACTTCTTGTAGAGAGAACAAAATATTAGGTCACTTTTCTGCATGTGTTCTCTATGTATAATGGCCTTTAAAATAAGCCTTATATATGTCTAGGGTTGTGAGAAAAGAAACCCTACACATATATGTCAGCTAGGGCCGAAAATCAGATTTGGAAATTATGATTTTGTAGATCTCGACAGATTTAGCTTCTGTCGAGCTTCGTTCTTAAATCTCAATAGATACTATTTTTGTCGAGGTATTGAAAGGAAGGATATAAAAGGATCAAAACCCTTATGATATTTCCCCAAGTATGCAATACTTTAAATTGAAGCATTGGAATTTTTTTTCCACATCTTCCATCATTGACTCTTGTGCTAAAATCCTTGTCATGTTCATCATCTTCTCATTGGTCTTCATTGACTCCTTTCATTTGGTCTTGATTTTTTTAGCTTGACAACTTCATCTTTTTGGTCTTCTTAGCATCCTATCTTGTGTTCGGATCACCCACTCACTCTCATTTTTGGTTTTTTGGGTTTTGTTTTTGCCTAGACTACCCTTTTGGGTTTTCAACCTAGCAGGCTCCCTCTTTTTTTTGGATCTAATTTTTACCTAGACTGCCCATTCAGGTTTTCAGTCTAGCTAGTTTTTTTTTTGGCTCTAATTTTTTCATAGACCGCCCTTTCAAGTTTTCAGCCTAGTTTTTTTTTTTTTTTTTTTTTTTTTTTTTTTTTTTTTTTTTTGAAATTTATTGGCTTTCACTCAATTGCAATTCTTTTTTTCGGTTCTTTCAATTTGACAAACTTTCTTCATTCTTGGATAAATTTTCATTTGATACCCTCTTATCATTTCTAATGTACTTTCATTTTTCTAGACTTAATTGAACACACTTTTTTACTTTTATTTTTTTATTTTATGAAATGTATCTTACTTTTTCTTTTCCTCATGTCTCTCGTGTCTTTTGATGAATCAGTATTTTCTCACAACTTGATGAAAATTCTTACATTCACTTCTCTCTCTCTCTCTCTCTCTATTTTTTTGGTTGAAGTCCTTTCTAGCTTGGTGGCCTTCTCTTTTTTCTCATAGTTTGATGCTTTCTCAAAATCTTATCTCTCCTTGATGGATTTCCTTCCTACCTAGGTTGATGGAGTGAACTATCCCTTTTCTTTGATAAACCCTCTTTCCTAAACTTGATGAACTCTTCATCTTTCCCTTCTTCTGAACCGGTCTCATTGTCTTCATTGAGGACCTTACCAAGTGGTGCTGAATCCATAAGGTCAACACTTCCTCATCTTGAGATTTAAGCATGCATACTTAATTTTCCCACCTAAGGTTTAAGTTTTTAGTAGGTTCATTGAAAAACAGGCTAACTTTTTAGAGGCTCAAATTGGCTAGCAATGGATAATTATTGTAATAGGTGTCAAGGAATAATATGGGTTACCAAAAGCGGCCTCCTATCCCTAGTGATGCTTACTTGTTAGCACAGTATCTTAAGCTCTTTTAATAGGTTATTCTTGGAATAAGAGTTCAAATGCTCCAATGATTTGACAAAATTTTGAGAGATTGGGACTAAGTGTATATGGCTTGAGAAATTTGGAGGAATGGATGAATTTCTTTGATTGCCTTTTAGGATCTTTTCTTTTCATATTCTAAATGTTTAGCAAAAGTCCTTACATGGATCGAATGAAGTTAAATCCCTCCTTGGAATAAATTGATTGGTAGAGCAATTAATCATCATGATTTGGAAAAAGTTTTGTCTAATGGATCTTCCTGTATTCACTTGAAAAGAAGGCTTTTGAAAAAAATTTGGAGCCTTTGAAAGAACAAAAAAGTTTTTAGAAAAAAGTTACTAGGAAGGTCAATGCCCCAAGTCCAGAAATTTCTTTTTGAAAATGAATTGAAATGACTTGAAGGCCTAATGCCCCTAGTCCAAAAGATCTCTTTTTTTTTTTTTGAAAGGTTTTTTCTTGAGTTTTCTTTTTTTTTTTTTTTTTTTTTTTTTTTTTTTAAATTTTGTTGTTTTTTTGAATTTTTTTTATGTACATATGAACAACATGATGAATCAAATGCATCAAACACAGCCGAATTTTATTTAGTAAATGACCAATTAGAAAGAAAATGCTAAATAAACAATAAAATCAAAGAGCCAATCTAAAAACTTGTAAGATGAAATTCAAGCAAAGCCTGGATGGCTGGCCTTTGATGGCAGAGTAATGACTTGTTTGTCAATCAGATTTTTAATGGCATGTCACAGATTGATGCATTTTTCTATATGATGGCTATGTTCTTAATGATATTTGCAAAACTCATGTGGCTTGGAGGAGGTCAAGGTTCAAGTGGGCAAAGATGACCTTCAAGTTTGAGCTTTTCAAACAATTGGCTGATAGGCATGTGGAGTTCATTGAACTTCCTTCAAGGCCTTGAATTGACAGTTGATGATGTTTAGGGAACTACAACATTGATTGCCTCCTCATTTGTGGTGTGGGTTGCAGCTTTCTAAAAAATGAAGCCTTCTTTATTCTTCAACATGCCATTATTGATAGCATCTTCCACTTGAGTACTAGCTATGACCAAGGCTTTGGAGTTCGGAAAGTATTAGGCAAAAAGATGCTTGTGAAATATGTGTAGCAAATTCTTCACCACCATTTAGATTTGCTCTTCTTCACTAGGTCTTGTAATCATTTGGGTTGCCTTGGCTCTCTATTTGGTTATGAAGGCAGAAAAGGACTCCTGCGGCTATTGTTTAGTGGTCTCCAAATCTCTCTTCATCACATCTACTTCTATGTTATACTTGTACTGATTGTGAAACTCGCAGGAGATGTCCTCCCAACTCATTGCTCTAGCATCATCTAGGTTGAGGAACCACCTAAGAGTGGCTTTAGTCAAGGTATTTTGAAACATTTAAGCAAGTAGTTCTTCAGTTGCTCCTAGGGGCTACATAGCCCTCATATAAATCTTCAAATGGGACTTTGGGCAGCCAGTCCCGTCAAACTTGTCCAAGGTCAACATCTTGAACTTGGGAGGCAATCTCACATCTAGGAAAAGCAAGAGTGAATGGTAATCCATGAGGCCTTCCATCTTACTAGCCCTTTTGATCATCTCTTCCACCTTATTTATCCTTTCATTAATCTCCTTCTCACCTCCAAGATGGAGGGATTCTGATTGGTCTTATTCTCTTCTTGGCCACCCTTCAAGTTCTGAAACTACTGTACGATAAGGTTCATATCTTCTCTCAACTGGATTTGACTTACTACCATAGTGTTTAGTAGCTCTTGAGTGTTCATTGGCTCTTTAGTGTTTGGATGTTCTTCCCCTTCTACCAAGGTGATGGAGTCTTCGGACTTCATATGGCTTAGGCTATCTTGTAAGTCAAACACAAGATTGAGATGTTGTAATTGCAGAGTGCCTTCTATGTTGACAGGCCTTAGTATTGTGATGGGCTTGGAACTGGAACTGCTAGCTTGAGTGTCATCCTTGGATTCTCTTTGGAGTCTTCCCTCTTATCTTGACCAAATTCTCCCTTAAAAATAGGCTTGGTTGGGTCAAACAAAACTAGGTCCCCATCAACATCAATCTATCAAACAAACAAATACACACAAAATGTAATGAAATATTAACATGGACTGGCCTAAGGATAGGTTCTAAGTCATTAAATTGTAGGGTGGGTTTGTTGTTTCATTGTTTCCTATAGCTAGGACGTTACACCTCCTAACTTGTATTGTAACGAACATTACGTTGGTCCAAATGACATGGTTTATCCTTTGTAGTCAACAAGAAATGATCCAATGACTTTAGGCTATGAGTTGGTGAGTTCACCACTGGGTACCCAAATCTAATGAAGACCGGTGATCCATGGTTACTACCACCATATGTTGAGATGGATGCATGCATATTTGTTGTTGTTGTTGTTGTTGTTGTTGTTTTTTTTTTTTTTTTTTTTTTTTTTTTTTTTTTTTTTTTATGGCCTACACTATAACAGTTAGGGAAAGCTTTTAACAATCAAATGGCAACACAAACAAAAAATATCATACAAACATCTCAAGACATAGATAACCAAACAAACAACAACATCATACAAAAAACAAGGGTATATAGTTGGTCACTTAAAGTCTAATATGAAGCTTAGCTCTCGACATCCCCAGTAGAGTCAACACTGTGAGAGACCACACTTCTTTGAGGGGTGCTCTCAAAAAAGAGATTCGGGTGCTTAAGGCACCTCTCTTTTGGGTAGTTTTGTGGAGTCGCCACTTACTTTTTTATACAAAAAAAAAGAAAAAATAAATACAATTACATGTCCAAAATACCTTGAATGTCATTAATTGATTAAAAAAAGTACAATTTGGTAGAATAACCTTACAAGGCTTTGGTCCTAAATGCAATCTATGCAAAAATTACAAAGCTTTGATCCTAGTTACAATCTACCAAAACAAAAGACAAAACACTAATCTACTAACCAAAATCCTAAGTTTGGGGGCTAGGTTACGGAATGGGAAGGTATTAGGCACCCATTCCGCCCAGACGAAGTCTGGTCTTCTAGACTTTAATGACTATTATATACCCTTTTGTATGATGTTGAATGATATATTGTAACACACATAACAAACACTTGGTAAAAATTAATTTAAACAAATTTGTTTTTATGACTATGCCCTCTTTTTGAAGAAAAATCAGATATGTTTTGTAAAGTTAAAAATAAAAAATAAAAAATAAGAGATTTGGTTTGTAAAAATCAGATATGTTTTTGTAAGGGGTAAAAAAAGGATTTTGTTAAGAAAAATTAGATCTTTTTTTGTATAGTAAAAAAAAAAAAAAATTGATTGATGAAAATCATATATATTTTGGTAAAGTAAGAAAAATGAGATTTTTAAAAGAGGATTCATATTCATAATTCAAATCTATTATGCATGCATCACATATTCATAGAATGACATTAAAAAAAATTGAAAAAAAAAAAACTTTAACCTAACTAATAATTCATTCTTTAAAATTCAAAATCTGCAGTTTTATTTAGTAAGAAAAATTTTTCAAAAAAAATTCAGATCTGTATTTAATGAAAATACAGATTTGTTTTGTGACTAGGAAAAAATTTAGTTCTGTTTTGTGACCAGAAAAAAAAATTTAGATTTGTATTTAATGAAAATACAAATATGTTTTATGGTTGTTTTTTAGAAAAAAAAAAAGATTTTAATGATCAATTGCAGATTTTGAAATTAAAGAATGATTAAATCATGAACATGTCAAAGAAAGTTCTAACTAAACACATAAACATGAATTATGAAGAAGATACATAAAATCAAACACCTGTCAGTAACAATCATGCAATGAACAATTCAACATGTAAAATAAGGGAAAAGAAAAATAGACATAAGAATGAAACTAAATACCTCTTGCATGAGCGTGCCCTTCAATAGAAGAATATTTTAGAAATCAAAGAAATTTTCACTTCTTTGAGGTCTAAAATACTTTACTTACAAAAAAGAAATTCTTAAATCCAAAGCTTCTAGAACGTCTTTAACGTAAGGGGAGCAGAGAAGTCAGAAAAGAAGAGCCCCAAATTTTGACCTTTTCCCTCTATTTATAGAGGTTGGGATGCTTAAAAAATAAGCTGAATGAGATCATATATGAATTGGAATGTGTCTTTATCTCTAAAAATCTGAAAAAGATGAGCTTTATCTTAATCAGGAGGTTCCAAGACCGGGCCAAGCATTTGGGCCAATCGGCACTCCAAGAGTGCTGACAGGTCCTCTTGGGTGCCAGGCCCGCTTTCGAGTTTTGGTTCATTTTGGACTCCTTTTTTAAGGATTTTTGAGCAGAAAATTGCACCTAGACGTGTTGTTGATTCGTATTGTAAAAATTAATCATTTTTTCTTGATAATCAGGTCTTTAAAGTGATAATTATCTAATAGATAAATATTTTAAAAAGACTTAATTGTCCATAACTTCTTTGTTATATGATTATCCACTTTATTCCCATGCACACAGGTTTATTTTTGACGCTAACCAACAACCAGTCAAAAAATTATTTAATAATTTTAATTGTTCAACCAATTAGAATTAATTTATATTAATCATGTGTGGTCGGTTCCACCCAAACAAAATGCATGCAAACCGTGAAACTTGATCATGTGATATCTTTTAATTCGACAGTCTGATTTGGGAATCGAGCATACCGTTGCGACCATTAGAATGTTAAGATCATTTTATGATATTCAATGAATGAATTAATGCATGTAATGCAACTATAAATTTTGGGTATATAAATGGTCATTCTAGCCATCTTCCAAAATTAAATAATGGGTGCAAAATCGAGTGTCTATAGTGAGCTTTGTGGCTCATTGTGTGATTTGGTTAATCTTTTATTACTCATATCTTTAATCACTCTTTTTGATGGTAAGGACTAAAAAATCCTTTGAGAAAGGCATAAATAGCCATCTCACCACAAAAACTCATCAGTCATAAACATCTGTGTGCAATTTATAAAGTGTAGCACTTCGATAAAGTGTAGCACTTGCACAACAACAAAATGATGTTTGGCTAACATAATTGAGTATTTATTTTCTCTCTTGTATGCCCATGCATGATATGCCTTTTATACTTAAAAGAAAAATAAGCAAAGAATATGAAAAGTAAAAAAAATCAAAATTCTTTTAAATATGGTTGTAAGTGTGTTTCTAGGAGATGTTGGAGTTATATGATGTACCTCAAATGTGATGATTCATCAAACGGTTATGATTGTGTGTGAGTGTTTTTGATTCTATTGTATCATTACTGTTATATAATGAGACACTTATGCTTTCGTGCAAAAGTTTCACACACAACATGCAACACTTAGTTACGTGAGAGAGCGGAACTTTCGGGCCTCTCAAAAAAAGAGATTTGGGTACTTAGGGCACCTCTCTTTTGGGTAATTGTGTGGAGTCGCCACTTATTTTTTGTTACAAAAAAATATGAAAAAAAATATAAAAGTAAAATTTACATCAAATACATCAAACTTTGCTAATTATGTAAATACAATCTTGGTCAAATAATCATTACAAGGCTTTGGTCCTAAATACGATCTATGTAAAAATTACAAAGCTTTGATCCTACTTACAATCTACCAAAACAAAAGATAAAACACTAGTCTACTATCCAAACCTAAGTTCAAGGGTAAGGTTACAGAATGGGAAGGTGTTAGGCCCCCATTGCACCCAGACGAAGTTTGGTCTTCTAGACTCCAAATGAATACCCTTTCAAAAGATGCATGACATTACAATGACATATTAAAATCCCTAAATTCAAAATTAATTCACTCTTTAAAAACTCGAAATCTGCAATTTTTATTTAAGAAGAAAACCATTTTATATCATAAAAAAATTCAGATTTGTATTTAATGAAAATACTAATAAGTTTTGTATGCTTGCAAATTTGAGATTTGTATTTAATAAAAATACAGATCAGTTTTTATTCAGAAAAATTTTTAGATTTGTATTTAATGAAAATACAGATCTAATTTTGATTTAGAAAAATTTTCAGATTTGAATTTAATGAAAATACGGATCTAATTTTGTTTAGAAAAAAATTCAAATCTGTATTTAATGAAAATACAAATTAGTTTTTTATTCAGGAAAAATTTCAGATCTGTATTTAATGAAAATACAAATCTAATTTTGATTCAGAAAAATTTTTAGATTTGTATTTAATAAAAATGCAAATCTTTTTTTTGTTTAAAAAAATTTCAGGTTTGTATTTAATGAAAATACATGTCTATTTTTGTTTAGAAAAAAATTTCAAAATTTTTTTCAGATATGTATTTAATGAAAATACAGATCCGTTTATTTATTTATTTTAAAGTTTTAGTGATTAATTGCATATTTTGAAATTTAAAGAAGAACTAAATCATAAATATGTTAATCAACTATAGAAAATCCAACTAAACATGTGAACATGTCATATATAAATTGTGAACAAGATCATATTGACAATGAAATCAAACACATATTCATGAATACCATGTAATGAACAACACACATATATCAACTAAGAAAGAGAAAACTGAACACAAGAACGAAATTAAATACCTACTTGCATGAATGTACCCTTCAATGGAAGAATACTTTAGAAATCAAAGAAATTTTCACTTCTTTGAGATCTAAAATATTTTTTACTTACAAAAAAGAAATTCTCAAAGCCAAGGCTTCCAGAACGTCTTTAACGTAAGGGGAGCAAAGAAGTCAGAAAAAGAAGGGCCCTAATTTATGACATTTTTCCTTTATTTATAGATGTTGGATGCTTGAAAAATAAGCTAAATAAGATCAGATACGAATTAGATTGCGTCGTTATCCCTAAAAGTTTGAAATAAATGGGTTTTATCTTAATTAGAGGGTTCCTGGGCCGGGCCTCAAGTTTTTGCCAATCGGCACTTGCCATGTGCCAATGGGCACCCCAAGAGTGCTGATTGGCCCTCTTGGATGCCGAGCGCCTTTTCCAATTTTGGTTTGATTTGGACCTTTTTTTTAAAGATTTTCTAAGTCAGGAATTGCACCTCGACACATTTTTAACTTGTGTTCTAAAACTAATCCCTTTTATCTTGATAATCAGGTCTTTAAAATAATAATTATTTGATAGATAAATATTCTAAAAATACTTAATTATCAACAATTTCCTTGTTATCTGATTAGCCATTTTATTCCCATGCAAGTAGGCTTATTTTTGACAAAAACCAACAACTAATCACAAAATTATTTAATTAATTTTAATTGTTTAACCAATCAAAATTAAGTTAAATTAATCACACATGATCGGTTCCACCCAAACAAAATGCATGCAGATTGTGAAAACTTGATCATGTGATATCTTTTAATCCGACAGTCCGATTTGGTAATTGGGCATACCACCGCGACCGTCAGAATCTTAAGATCATTTTTATGATAGACAATGAATGATTTAATGCATGCAATGCAGCTATGATTTTTGGGTATATGAATGGTCATTTTAGTCATCTTCCAAGATTAAATTATGGGTGCAAAATCGAGTGTCTATAGAATGCCCCTCATTGACAGAGCTTGCAAAAAGAATGTCAATGTAAAACAAAGACATTGATTTTAGTGACCATGATTTAATCAAGGTTAACTTTTCAAATATTTCGTAGCCCTAGAACCTAAGACCTTGGGACATAGAACTAGTGTTTTATTATGTTAAAAAATGAAAACTGTGAATACTTGATCTTCTTGATAATTGATGAACATGAATCAAATTTTGAATGCTGATGAGGTAATCGATAACTATATTCGCTCGATTTGAAATGCTGACTGAGAACTATATCTGGTTCAATCTAATAATATGAGGCGACTGAGAACTATATCTGGCTTAATCTGAAAATATAAGGCGACTAAGAGCACTTTCCATCTCGGTTTGAATCATTTAAAGGTGACTAAGAGCTATCTCTATCTCGGTCCGAAAATCTGGGGCAACTAAGAGCTATCTTTACCTCAGTTTGAGAATTTGAGGGGACTGAGAGCTATCTCCATATTGGCCTGAAAATTTGAGGCGACTGAGATCTATCTCCATCTCAGTCTGAATATCTGGGGTAATTGAGAGCTGTCTTTATCTTAGTCTGAATCATTTGAGGCGACTGAGAGCTATCTCCATCTCGGTCTAAATATCTTGGGCAACTAAAAGCTATCTCTATCTCGATTTGAATCATTTGAGGTGACTAAGAGCTATCTCCATCTCAATCTAAAAATCCGAGGCGGCTGAGAGTTATCTCTATCTCGGTTTGAATCTGGGGTGACTGAGAGCTATCTTTACCTTGGTTTGAATCATCTAAGGCGATTGAGAGCTATCTCCATCTCAGTCTGAATATATGGGCGACTGACAGCTATCTCTATCTCGGTATGAATATCTAGGGCGACTGACAGCTATCTCTATCTCGGTCTGAACCTAGGGTGGATGAGAGCTATCTCCATCTCGGTTTGAATATTTGGGGCGACTGTCAGCTATCTCTATCTCGATTTGAATCTAGGGTGACTAAGAGCTATCTTTATCTCGGCCTGAATATCTAGGGCAATTGAGAGCTATCTTTATCTCGGTTTGAATCTGGGGCGATTGAGAGCTATCTCCATCTTAGTCTGAATCTATGAAGACTGAGAGCTATCTCTATCTCGGTCTGAATCATCTAAGGTCACTGAGAGCGATCTCTATCTCAGCCTGAATCATCTGAAGGCGATTAAGAGCTATCTCCATCTTGATCTGAATATCTGGGGCTATTGAGAGCTATCACCATCTCAGTTTAAGTTTGGGGCAACTAAGAGCTATCTCTATCTCGGTTTGAATCTGAGGTGATTGGGCAAAAATGTATTGACCCCTTTGCAAATTTAATTAATTACCCAAGTTAATTAATTATTCAAATTACATACAATAGCGTGGTAGCACAAACAAATCACCAACTAAACTAAATGCAATGGAAAACGAATAGGGAAAACCACCGAGGCAAAACCCCACCGGGTGGTTTAAGGTCACCACTCCTGAGAATCCATTATTATCAATCATAAGCGGTTACAAGAGTAAGGAATCTTGCCAAACCCTTTAGCCTATCCCAAAATACCAACCTGCAGTTGAACCCTTACTCCAATACCTAATTGGGCTTGTATTGTAGTGGCAATCTCTCCATTCAATGCATGAATCCTAGTACATGACTAACCAATGATGCACGAATCCCAATACGTGACTAACTCACCAACTTGAAGAAGATTGTTGGCTGCAAAGTTCTCCAGTTCATCAACAATGAAGATCAAGAAGCTTCTTAGTCACAAAACCCTTGGCGTAAAGACGTAGTAGCTTTTTCAGAAAGAATAATGAACTAGGCCACTTTTTGCATCTAGTCACACAATGCATATGTGACGGCCTTTAAAATAATCCTTATATATATCTAGGGTTGTGAGAAAAGAAACCCTCCAAAAATACATAGGAATATGCGTGTAATCAGATCTGAAAAGTCTGATTTCGTAATTCTCGACAGATACAGCTTGTGTCGAGCTTCTGTCTAGCTTTAGCATTAAATTTCGATAGAGAGGATTCTATTGAGACTTTTGTCGAGTTTTAATGAATAGCTCTTCTTCACTTGTTTCTTGGTTAGATTTGCATGGTTTCAATACTTAACTTGAACACTCGTTTCTTGAAGTACTAAACCCATCCTTGATCTACCCAATTACAAGTGAAGTGTGTTTTGTTAAAGGATTAGCCAGTTTACATAAATATGTCCCTAACAATCTCCCCCTTTGGCAATTCGTGAGAAAACCATAACAAACAAATGAATCATGAGAGAAGTCTTAAATCACTAAACTCATAACCACTTGTTGTATTACAAAATAAATCTAACCCTAATATAAACTCTTGAAAAACTTTGTACGAAGAGAGTTCATGGCATGGTAGACTTTCACAACCTATCTTTCTGAAACACTTAAACAAAACTCATCAAGGCATCAAGTGTGAAACATAAATAAAGGTTGCATATATAAAAAAAACATGTGTATAAAGAGAGAAAAGAAACAACACATACAAAGGTAGGTGAATTAAAACATACATCATCATCATATGTATGAAAAGTAAAGTACAATGTATGTAAATAAATGGTCACAAGACCGTTGTATAAGAGGCTAATATAAAAAGAAGAAAAGAAAAGTACATATAAACCTCACTACATCCCTCAAAAAACTATACACACTCCCCCTATAAAAATTTCCTCTACTAACTCTCCCCCTAAATACAAGACTACTCTTAAAACCAAAACTACTCCCCCTTTTTGTCACGAAAGACAAAGGGCAAGTCACTGAGAGGTCGTCATCTCGTCATCATTGGAAAAGCTTGCATCATCCTCATCATCACCAGCATCATCATCCTCATCAACCAAGGCTTTTGGAGAAGGAGATGGAGAAGGAGCATACCCGACAATGCGAGCTTGTTGGCAGGTAATGCGACTGACTCGAGTGTTCATCTAACACATTTCATCTATGAGATAGTTAAGACGACCACCAAAGTCAGCCTCCATCTGTTAAAGCTGCGCCATGATGGCCTCGAGGGTCACACCACTAGTTGCGAGGTAAAAGGAGCCAAGAGGGAAGGAACAGCAGAAGCTACAGGATCGGTCGTCTCCACCGGCGGCCGCTTTGGTCGAAGTTGGGCCTCGCTCCGCTAAACAGAACCAACGCTGATGGCACCCATGGTGGTGAAGAAAGAAGAGGAAGGAATAAGAATGTGATTGTGCGTGAGGATACGCGTGATAGCTGAAGGGAAGATGAGCTTATTACGTGTAGCAATATCCAAATACACATCGAGAATAGAGTGATGAAGTGAGAGGGAAAGTCGATAGAGAGGTCCTCTAAAAGAGACAAAAGAAAACGAGCACGAGGCTTAGTAATGGAGTTATAGTGAGACAATGGAGTAAGAGTAAATGTCATCACCATGTTAAAGAACCTCGGGCCTTCGGCAAAGCTCGAGCATGGGGTGTTTAGCTTACCACCCCGTGTGGAAGGAGTCTCACAAAAGTGAGAGAGAAGCTTGTCTCTAGACATTGTTCGGAGATGCTCACAGCTTAGGTAGTTAGGATGCGCTACCCTAGGAACGTGTAGTACCTTAGATATAAGATTCGAAGTAACTATGATACATGTACCTTGGAATGTTATAGCAAATTGAGGTACAGAGGTATCGATTCCATGTATATTGAAGTAAAACTCCTATATAAACACGACAAGACACCTCATAGGTCTCTCATGTAGAAATTCCCAACCCTGAGTCTAAATGACAGCAGGGAGAGGAGTGTCAGCAAAGTCCGACAGGATAACCTGGCATTTCGGATGAAAGACATGTTTCTTGAATTTCTCCAAGAAATCCTTCCCGACCTTCTCATCTTAGAACCAAATATGGAGAGGGATGGGAGGATCAGAAGAAGAAGATGACTCAAAACCTTGAAGAGGATTTCGAGTTAGAGCGGATTTGCACGTTTTAGGTGCCATAGCAAAGTCTATCTGAGAGAGAGAGAAAGAACTGAACACAACATAGCTAAGAATAGGAATGAAAAGATATAATGTGTGCATGAAGAATGCATGAACATGTGATGTGCAAAATTTAAAAGCATCATGGGCAGAACCCAATCCAAACCTACCAGCACTCTATCAACAATAATCAATCAGACATCTAAAATGTATGAAACATTGTTATAATGTAATGAGAAAGCAATGCATGAGCATATAACTCCAAATCAACATAACTCGCTATTGATACCATATTTTGTTTGCCTTCGATTTGTGTGCAGGACCCCGAAAAATTCAAAAATATTATTTTCTCTCCATGAGGCCACGAGAACATCCAGAATGATGTGACGCAACCCGTTCGGGCATCGGAGCAACCAAAGTACCCTTTTTAGCTAAAATGACCAAAATACCCCTAGTCAACCCTAGGTTTGACCGAAGGTCAAAAGAGGTCAAAACCCTCACAAAACAAAAATTTTCATAGTTTTACATCAAACCCGAGCTTCTCCAAGATTTTTAACAACTTTGACTAAGTTTGACCTAAAGTCGATCTTGAATGGGCCCAAAAACCCTAATTTTGATCCGGTCGTCAGAACGGGTTGAAACTAACGCCATTGTGAAGATGATCAAATTTTCATTCCAATGACTATTCATGGGTCGAAATTGGAGTTAGAACGGCTGAGATATCATGAAAACCAGGGTAACGCACCAATCAATGCACCGCTAACTTCCGAGAGCCATAACTTTTGATCTGACTATTGAATTTTCAAGATCCATACCTTTTCAGAAACAAGAAGTCATGATCTTTCTAGGGGTTTCAAGATCGACTCAATTTTAGGCCCTTTGAGGCTGGCAGCCTTTTAAGGGCCGTTGCCTTAAAGTGCGTGCCGTGGCAATAAATAGCCCTAGGCACCCCTCAGACCTAGAAGAAACCACATTTTTCTGAATTCTGCTCTCTGTCTAGTTTTTCTACACATTTTTCCTCTCTTCCAAACACAAAAAAAAAAAAAAAAACAAAAAAACAAAAAAACAAAAAAAAAACCCCCATAAAAAACACTCAAAAAACACATCAAAGCTTCTTGATTCTTCTCTCTTCACCAGACACACAAAGTATTGTTCTTATACCCAATCTTCTTTTCCTGGATTCTATACTTGGGATTTGGGGTTTAGGGGTGTGGACGAAGCCTTTTTAGCTACCATCCACACCCCTAACCTTCTAAATCTTTTTCTAGCATTTATCTTTCTATTTTTACCTTGAATAACATGATTTATTGCTTTCCTTAATATGTTTCTTGCTTTATTTGTTTTTTTTAGCTTAAATCCATTTGCTTCTATTCCTTATGCCATGTTTCATGCTTAGATCTACCTTCTTACATGTTCATATGTTTAGATCTACATGCTTAGGGTTTTTATGCCATGTTTTCACATGTTTTATGCTTCTTTTAGTTCTAGGATGATTAGGGTTACGTGCTCACATGCTTATATGATGTTATTGGCTATGCCTTGCTTGGATCTATGTGTTTTATGTGTTTATCTCCATGCTATATGGTTGGCTCCTCGTCTTTACATTCTTATATGCTTGGGTCCATGTTCTTCCATGTCTATGTGCTAAGTTTCTACATGTTTACATGCATGATTCTATGCCCATATGTCTAGATCTATACTTTTGAATGCTTGTGTGCTTGGATTCACGTTCTTCCATGCTTTTATGCTTGCATTAGCATGCTTGGATGTGCATTTACATGCCTACATGCATATTTCCATGCCTATATGTTTAGATCTATGTTTTCACATGCTTATGCTCTTGGATCTATGTTCTGTACCTGCTTTATGCCATCTTCCATTTGTTTGTGCACTCCATGCATGTTTGTGTGCCTAGACCTAGGCTATGATTGTCATCCCATGTGCTATTGTAGCCTTTTTGTCGCTTTCTCCTTCTTTCTTGTGTTTTGACCTATTGGTTTGGACTCGATCTAGGCATTATGGTCTTTGTCATCATCCATATACCGAGGCCCACATCAAAGGCTTTGGATCACCCTATTTTTATGTCTATGCTTGCTTGCTTCTATGCTTTATGCCTGTGTTAGCCTCTCTTGTTCTAGGCTTTGCCACGTTTGTCGCCCTCCGCAGGCTTGATCTTGTTTGGTTACACCCGACACCTATAAGGCCTTGTTTAGATGTAACCATTTGGGAGGCATCACCATGATGCCGGTTGCTTCGTGCACACTTTTCCCTTTCCACTCCATGCGATAATATGCTTGCCATGCTTGTTTGTGCCACTCGTTGGCTTTATATGCATCTTTACATGCTTGCTTACATGTCCATGCATGAGTCTTGCTTGCTAGTGTGTCGTCCATACTTCAACACAATGAAGCTATGGACATCCGATATATACCTACATTTGTCCCTCGCGGACACTACCTTTTGTTTGTTCGCTTGTTTGTTTGCTTGCTTTCATGTCTTGTCGGCTTTCTTGTTTGTTTGTTTATCCTACTATGCTTGCCATGTCTATCGTGCTTATCTACTTTATGCCTCTTTCATATACTCTTTGCATCTTTTTCCTTCCATTGCTTGGCTGCTGGTTTCTTGTCATTGCCTTTGCATGTACGCATATGGAGCGAGGATGCATGGAGTTAAGGCATGATTTCCCAGGTGCAAGCAAAAGGGGCGCAGGTGCAAGCATGTAGATACAAGTCAAGCAGCTGTAGTCAGTAGGTTTAGGGGTCTAGCTTCTCCCATTTGGTTATGTACTCTTTTAAACCCCTTCCTTCCTCCTCTCTTTCTCTCTTAGATGGTTTGTATTAGGTATATCATGCCATGTACCATTCGTCCTCATCCCTAGAGTATGGTGACCCCTATTTACTTTCCTACACCTATATTTTGGGCCATGCTCTAGGGATGTAGGCATTTACTTCCCTGCTCTATGTGCTTTGCATTGTGCATGATGTATGTATATATACCTGCCCGCCCTCTTTCCGGTGTGATTGTTATAGTTCGTGTCACCTAAGGCGAAGCTATGCCTAATTTCCGCCGTGAAAGTAAGGTGATATGTCGCCGTGGAAATCTAGCATTTTTCCTGAATGCCTTAGGAAAGCATAGATTGGAACCACACCCATTCAAAAGCCAAACCTCAAAGCCCCCATGCATGCAAAGCCCCAAAAGCCAATGCCAAAATTAGGTTTTTACTGCCAATCTCCGAAAATTAAGGTTTTATCGAAACAAAAGACTGTCCTTGGACAGGCATTGTAGGGTGCCTAAGAATCAAGATTTTTTGCCATCCACATTGGATTAGGAAAAATGCCCTTTTTCTTAACTTAGGATTGGTAATAAAATCAACTAGAAATAGGTGACCAATCACACCTTAGAAAAACCCAATGATTGGTGGTGACTCCACTCACCTTTGGTAATCCCTTAAAATTTGGCCCAGATTCCTGCTATAATGCCAAAGGTAGACCAATACCCTCCTCCATTGAGAGAGAGAGCACCCAAAGCTCCACGCGAACATGCACCATCATTGAAAGGGGCTTTCAATGAGCCTTGCACGCGCGGGTTTGTCACCATGGTGGGTGGTTGAACAAAGGCCCATGGCAGCAACGGTTTTTTCCACCGCCCTAATTGAGGCCGGGCGTCGACACCCAGCCCAAACAATTCACAAAGCCCCCAAAATTTTTCAAAAAACCAAAACCGAGGTCTAAAATGCATGAATGCATGTAAATGAAGGGATTTAGGAAGCTTACCAAGTGATTTGAGCTTGATGTAGGCCAAAAATCATGTGGGTGAGGAGATTTGAGTGTGAAAAAGAGTTTAGGACGAGAGAGAAGTGAGATCTATCAAGGGAAAAGAGAGAAAAGTGAATCTGAAATCGCGCCTGTCCTTTAAATATAAAACGTAGCTCAATGGATCGAGGATTTGTCGAGCACTAAATCTCGACAGAAATGAATCTGTCGAGGATCTGTCGACAGCAAAATTCACCTCAATGGATCAAACAATCTGTTGAGAATCTATCGAGCAGACAAAAAACAAAGAAATTTGGCTTGATGGATCGAAGAAGCTGTCGAGATGCTATTGAAAAGGTAGAGAGCACAAGAATTTTGCTTGATGGATTAAGGATCTATTGAGGTTTCTATCGAGGCTGAAGAAAGAAAGCTCGATAAAATTAAATCTGTCGAGAAGCTGTCGAGCTTGAAGAAAGAAGTTTGCAAGAAGGGAAAAACACATAAAGATGAATGCAACAAGCAAGCTACTCAAACAAAGATCCAATCAACATGTTAAGCTCTCAAAACATCTCTCAACATATTTGCAAAGCATTCATAGATCCAAAACACACACACACACACACACACATAAACAAGTTTAACCAATTTTATATTTCAAAAACAAGTTAAGACAGTTTAGTGAGCATATATTAACACATGTATTCCTTGTGATTACCAAATCATATTGTACTTGCACATGTATCAAAAGTAGCAAAGAGTTTACATGTTGTGTGTAAAAACATAGCAAGAGTGCATAAGTGTCTCATAGTATGAAAATTTTAGACTAGAGAAAATCACTTACACTCACACACAATTATAACTGTTTGATGGGGACTATCACCTTCGAGGTACATCCTACAATTTCCACATCTCCTAGAAACACGCTTGCAATCATTTTAAAAGCATTTTGATTCTTTTTGCTTTTATTTTTGTTGGGAAATTTAGACCCTGGTTGATAGACCCAAGTTGTTAATTAGATTTATTATGGATAAACCTTGTTAAAACAAACCAACATCAATATCATGCACAATAGAATAGTAAATAAGACAAGATAGATATGATTCTGTCGAGTTGTTGTTGAGCTTCATCATTAAACCTTGATAGATACGATTCTGTCATGCTTTAATGAATAATACTTCTTCACTTGTGTCTTGGATAGATTTGAATGACTTCATTACTAAACTTGAACACCTATTTCTTGAAGTACTAAACTAATCCTAGATCTACCCAATTACAAGTAAAGTGTGTTTTGTCAAAGGATTAGCCAATTTACATAACATATGTCTCTAACAATTCTCACATATGTCCTAACAATCTCCCCCTTTGGCAATCTGTGACAAAACCACAACAAACAAATGAATCATGAGAGAAGTCTTAAATCACTAAACTCATAACCACTTGTTAAAATACAAACAAATATAACCCTAACACAAACTCTTGAAAAACTTTGCAAGAAGAGAGTTCATGGCATGGTAGATTTTCACAACCTGTCTTTCTGAAACACTTTAAACAAAACTCATTAAGGCATCTTAGTGTGAAACAGAAATAAAGGATTGTATACATAAAGAAACATGTATATAAAGAGAGAAAAGAAACAACACATGGAGAGATAGGTGAAGAAGACATACATCATCATATATATATATATATATATATATCAAAGATATGCACAATGTATGTAAACATGGTCACAAGAACGGTGTACAAGAAGCTAAAAGAAGGTCCTAAAACAACAAGGAGTTAAACACTCCCCCAACAAGATGAAACACAACTCCCCTTTACAAAGGCATGTATTTCTCCCCCTAACATGTAGAATCTTAAAAAGAAACCACATTTTCTCCCCCTTTTTGTCATGATTGACAAAGGGTACAAGATGCTATAAAACGTCGCCCAAGAAACAAAAAGATGATCAAGGGGGTGAAAGGAATCCATAAAAAATGCATGAATGTAATGAAACAAGATGCTATGGATGGCAAGATAATAGAAAGATGCAAAACATGTGGAGAAAAAATGCATGCAAAAGGATCTTGACAGATCGAGGAGCTGTTGAGCTGCTATCGAGTAGAAGCCAACCTCGATGGATCGAGAATCTATCGAGGATCTATCGGCCAGAGAGAAAGTATCCCGATGGATCAAAGAATCTGTCGAGATTCAATCGAGAAGAAGCCCAGAAGGCTCGATGGATCAAGATTTTGATAACTTCTGTAGAGACAAGAAGAAAGAGGGGCTCGATAAAAAAGAATATGTCGAGGATCTATCGAGAAGCTGTCGAGCTTAAAGAAAAGGTGTTTTCAAAGAGAGGAAAAAACACATAGAGATGAATGCAACAAGCAAGCTACTCAAACATAAATCCAATCAACATGTTAAGCTCTCAAAACATCTCACAAAAGGAAAATGCAAATCATTCATGATCCAAAACACACACACACACACACACACACTAAACAAGTCTAATGATAAGTGTAATTTTTACATGATTTTTATTATCCTCTTATTTATTAAAATTGTTAGTTTTCCTTTATTTCTTTTGATTTGATTTGATTTTTATTTATATTTATCTATTCATTTGTGCTTTGAAGGAATTAGAAGATTTCAGATTAATCTACAAGGGCTTTACATGCAAAGCGGGGCTAGGCCAATTGAATCAAGTCAACTTACATCCAGCCAGGCATGAATTCAAGAGAAGACCAACTCAATTAAATTTAAGTCCAACTGGAGCAAGGAATCAAAGGAAATTTGCACCAAATCCAAGTCCAATTCGGATTAGGATTCCAGCCTGCACATCAGTTAGTGTTTTCAGCATAACTTTGGGCTCAGATGTCCAATCGAGATGATTCAAGTTGGGGTGGAAAGTTAATTTAAAGGGCTACAACTTTGTAGTTTACAAAAAGCCCGAATTCTGAAGCTAAATGGGCCAAAATAGTCGGTAAAATGAAGCCTAAAAATCTGGGATTTTCTCCAAACGGGAATAGGATTCCTTGACCTATTTAAAGGCTCTTTAGGGAAAAAAAAGAGAGGAGAAACCTGAGAGGAAAAGGGGGTGCCGCATTTGAAGAATTTTCTTTGGAGTCTTTCTGAGGACAAAGGGGTGCCGCTTCATGTTGATCAATTAGTTCAGATGAAAGACATAAGTTTTATTTGTTTTCTTTTCAATTTTATTATGAATTAAATTTTATTTTCTAGAGTGTTGATGTAGTCTAGCAATGAACACACAATTTATATTCTGAGTTATTTTATTTTTAATATTTCCATGATTGAGTGTTTAATTCTTATTCTTAATGCTTAATATTTCTTTTTACGAATTAATGATTGATCAATTGAATGACAATGAGACCAAGAGGTGATTTGTTATTTTAGTTCTAGAATTAAACACCATTAGTTGAGCAAAAGTAGAGATGCTTTACCGCGATTAGTGTGATTTTTCAGAAAATTCAAAGTACGTAATGAGTCTCCAATTAATTAAATTCACATAGAGATATGGAATTGTTATTTGAAGATATTTTTGATATTATTTGAGAGAAGATATTGAATACTTAAGGAATTTTTAATCATCAACAGGAGATTATTAGAATTTAATAATTAGGAAGAATAAATTGTGTGGGATTTGTTAGGTTAAATCAACTGCTCTAGATCCATTCTTATTATATTTTTACACTGTTAGATTTTTACGCTTTGTTAATACTTTTTATTCGTAGATTTATTTTTATTAAATAGTTTAATTTAATTTAGATAGTCGAACATTCCATTTATTTTCGATTTTCCAAATAGTAATTAATTTAGTGAATTTCGGTATTCAATAACATAGTTAATCCCTGTGGGTTTGACATTCGTTTTCTACAAACACTTTACTACTTGTTACGATTCTGTGCGCTTGCAGATTATTTTTCGCGAAAAAGTTTTTGGCACCATTGCCGGGGATTAACTATTTGTTATTGATATTGATACTAGCTAGATATTTACTACTTTGGATTTTATTTTATTTAATCAAAAAAAAAAAATTAGGTGCGTCTGAGTTTGTTTTCTTTCTTTTTAGGAATTAGAAGTGCATGTCCCGATTTAAATTAGAGCAGACACTCGTTGATCTTGAAATTGAAAGAACCCTACGTCAGCTCAAGAAAGAAAAGAAGAAAGAGGCCAACACATCTTTATCTAATATGGCTGATCAAGAGCAAAAGGCGTTAAGAGATTATGCTATGCCCTCAGTAAATGGGGCTACATCGAGCATAAGGAGGCTAGCCATACAAGCCAATAATTTTGAGATCAAGCCAACCATCATTCAAATGATACAACAGACTGTCCAGTTCGGGGGGCTATCACAAGAGGATCCTAATGTCCATATTGCAAATTTCTTGGAGATTTGTGATACTTTTAAACATAACGGAGTGACAGATGATGCGATTCGACTAAGGCTTTTTCCCTTCTCACTTAGGGATAAAGCAAAAGTTAGGTTGAATTCTTTGCCATTTGGCCTTATTACTACATGGCAGGAGTTGGCACAAAAATTTTTAGCAAAATATTTCCCTCCTACTAAGACAGCAAAGCTAAGGAATGATATCACCACGTTCATCCAATTTGAGGGTGAATCATTATATGAAGCATGGGAGAGGTACAAAGAGTTATTGCGAAGGTGTCCTCATCATGACCTTCCAACATGGCTTCAAGTGCAAACATTCTACAATGGTCTAGGAGGTACAAACAGGTCTATGGTTGATGCAGCAGTTGGTGGAGCTTTAATGAGTAAAACTCATGAGGCAGCCTATGAACTTCTGGAAGAATTGGCATCCAACGACTATCAATGGCCTACAGAAAGAGCAATGCCAAGAAAGATAACTGGAGTTTTAGAACTTGATTCTATTACCTCATTGGCGGCACAAATGGCAACTTTGTCTCAACAACTAGGTAAAATGAATGTTAATGCTATTCAAACTAATGTTGTTTGTGATCATTGTGCAGGAAATCATTCAAGTGCTGACTGCCAAGTGGGAAATCCTTTTGCCCAATCTAGTCATGGACAATCTAATTATGTGTCAAATTTTCAACCTTAAAATAATCCATACTCGAACACGTACAATCCTGGATGGAGGAATCACCCCAACTTCTCATGGAGCAATAACCAAAGGTAGACTAAACCACCTTAGCAATTTCCACAGCAAGAGAAGAAGCCGACACTTGAGGACATGTTCATGCAGTTCATATAGAAGACAGACGTGGCGATCCAAAACAACTCAACTTCAATCCGTAATCTTGAGGTGTAGATCGGTCAGCTTTTAAGTGTGCTTACAGAAAGAATTGCAGGAACTTTGCCAAGCAACATTGTCACCAATTCGAAAGAACATGTAAAGGCAATATCATTGAGAAGTGGACGAACATATGACGAGCCAAAAGTAACAAATGCCAAAAAAGATGAAGCTGTGGATAATGAGGAGTCAAAGATGGAGGAAGCTGAGTCAGAGATGAAAGAAGTGGAGCAAGCTGAGAAGACTAAGGAGAATGAAAAAGCTTCAAAATCCAAAAGATCTAGGGAAGTTACTTTTGAGACTTATTCTGATTCAATTAATGATCCACCAATTCCTTTTCCGCAAAGATTAAGAAAAAATAATGTGGATGATCAGTTTTCTAAATTTCTAAGTATATTTAAGCAATTGCATATTAATATTCCTCTCATTGAAGCTTTGGAACAAATGCCTAAATATGCTAAATTTTTGAAGGATATTATATCAAAGAAGCGGAAATTGGAGGAGCATGAAACAGTAATGCTGACAGAGGAGAGTAGTGCAATCCTACAAAAGAAGCTGCCACCTAAGCTGAAAGATTCGGGGAGTTTCACTATCCCTTGCACTATAGGATTTTGATAGAGCTTTATGTGATTTAGGGGCAAGTATTAATCTAATGCCTCTCTCTGTTTTCAGGAAATTGGGTCTTGAAGAAGTAAAGTCGACCACTATCTCTGTACAATTGGCAGATAGATCTATTAAATATCCAAGAGGAGTCATTAAGGATGTATTAGTAAAAGTTGACAAGTTCATCTTCCCGGCTGACTTCATTGTCCTTGATATGGATGAGGACGAGGAGATCCCTTTGATATTGGGTCGACCTTTCCTTGCGACGGGGGGAACCTTAATTGATGTCCAGCAAGGAAAACTTGTTTTGAGGGTCGAAGAGGATGAGGTCACTTTTGATGTATTTAAGCCTATGAAATTTCCTTTCGAAACACATTCTTGTTTTCAAATAAGTGACCGAGACGTGATCATGGCCGATGAGACTTGTGCAATTGATTTTCTAAAGTTACCATTTGAGGTATGTCTTACTCACTCTACACTTGTTAAATTCAATGATGAAGAGGTTAAAGAGTGTGAAAGATATTTGGAGGCTACACCACTCTTTCCTCCTTCAATGCAACCAAAAGTGGAAGACTTAAAATCATGTCAGCCAACATCTCCACCAGAGGAACCACCTAAACTTGAGCTCGAACCGCTTCCATCAAATTTAAGGTACGCTTTCTTAGGCCAAGACTCTACTTTTCCAGTTATTATTAATAGTTCTTTGAGTGATGTAGAGGAGGAAAAGTTGCTGAGAATCTTGCGAGAACACAAAAAGGCTTTGGGTTGGACCATCTTTGACATCAAAGGAATTAGTCCTTCAATTTGCACACACAAGATTTTAATGGAGGATAAATATAAGCCGATTGTCCAACCCCAGAGAATTTTGAATCCATCAATGAAAGAAGTGGTGCATAAAGAAGTGCTGAAGCTATTAGATGTCAGAATTATTTATCCTATCTCGGACAGCGCATAGGTAAGTCCAGTACAAGTTGTCCCAAAGAAAGGTGGAATAACTGTGATAAAAAATGATAATAATGAACTTATACCAACAAGGACAGTCACAGGATGGCGAATATGCATAGATTACAGAAGACTTAATGATGCAACTTGGAAAGATCATTTTCCTTTACCTTTTATTGATCAAATGCTAGAAAGACTTGTAGGGCATGCTTACTACTGTTTTCTAGATGGATACTCTGGTTATTACCAAATAGCCATCGCGCCTGAAGATCAAGAGAAGACCACTTTTACTTGTCCATATGGAACATTTGCATATAGGCAGATGCCTTTTGGCCTTTGCAATGCGCCAGCCACATTTCAAAGATGCATGATGTCCATCTTCTTGGACATGGTGGAAAATTTTTTAGAAGTCTTCATGGATGACTTCTCTGTCTTTGGATATTCTTTTGATAATTGTTTGTCTAACTTATTGTCAGTTTTGCAGAGATGCGAGGAGACAAATTTAGTATTGAATTGGGAAAAATGCCACTTCATGGTAGAGGAAGGGATAGTGTTGGGCCACCGAATTTCCTCTAAGGGAATTGAAGTTGACAAAGCAAAAATAGAATTGATCGAAAAACTCCCACCACCAGCCAATGTGAAGGGAGTGAGAAGTTTCTTGGGACACGCCGGATTCGATAGTTTATTAAGGATTTTTCCCAAATTACTAAACCTCTTTGCAATTTGTTGATTAAAGACACTTGATTTGAATTTTCTGATGAATGCTTGCATGCTTTTGAAACACTGAAAAAGAAATTAATTTCAGCACCTATAATTGTGTCACCGGATTGGAATTTACCATTTGAATTAATGTGTGATGCCAGTGATTATGCTATAGGGGCTGTTTTAGGGCAGAGAAAAGATAAAAAATTTCATGTTATTTATTATGCAAGTAGGACCTTAACAGAAGCTTAACTGAATTATGCCACTACTAAAAAAGAATTATTAGTAGTTGTTTTTGCTTTTGACAAATTTCGTTCTTACTTGATAGGTTCGAAGGTGATTGTCTACACCGATCACTCTGCTTTGAAGTACTTGCTTGCAAAGAAGGATGCTAAACCAAGATTGCTTCGATGGATTTTGCTTCTACAAGAATTTGATTTGGAGATTAAGGACAAGAAGGGTATTGAAAATTTGGTGGCGGATCACTTGTCTCGGATGGAGTTTCAAGGTACGGATGATGAGCAACAAGTTCAAATAAAAGAAGCATTCCTGGATGAGCATTTGATGGCAATACAAGTTGTTCCATGGTACGCTGATATAGTCAACTACTTGGTGTCGCGAATTCTACCTCCCAGTATAACATATCAACAAAAGAAAAAGTTCTTCTCCGACTTGAAATATTATATTTGGGAAGAACCTTTTTTTATACTGGCACTATGTGGACCAGATAATCAGAAGATGTGTGCCCGAGGAGGAGATGGAGAACATACTCAGACATTGTCATTCATTGGAAGTTGGCGACCACTTTGGTGGTGCAAAAACAGCAGCAAAAATTCTACAGTCTAGGTTTTATTGGCATCTATTTTTAAAGATGCATTTAAATTTGTTAATTTGTGTGATCATTGTCAAAGAGTTGGAAATATTTCTAGGAAACATGAGATGCCTTTAAACAAAATTTTAGTTCTTGAATTATTTGATATTTGGGGTATAGATTTCATGGGTCCTTTTCCATCCTCATATTCTAACAAATTTATTTTGGTGGCTGTAGATTATGTCTCCAAATGGGTGGAAGCAGTCACCTTGCCGACTAATGATGCGAGAGTCGTAGTGAAGTTTCTACGAATGAATATCTTCTCCTGATTCGGCACTCCAAGGGCAATAATCAGTGATGGCGGAAAGCATTTTTGCAATCACCAATTTGAAGCACTACTGACTAAGTATGGAGTTACACATCACGTGGTGACACCATACCATCCTCAAACGAGCGGACAAGTCGAGGTATCTAATCGAGAGCTGAAGCGTATATTGGAAAAGACCCTGGATATCTCTCGTACAGACTGGGCGAGAAAGTTAGATGATGCTTTATGGCCCTATAGAACAGCATTCAAAACATCGATCGGGATGTCACCATATTGGCTCGTTTATGGAAAAGCATGCCATCTATCGGTGGAGCTAGAACATAGAGCCTATTGGGCGAAAAGATACTGAACTTTGATATACAAGTAGCTAGCGAGAAGAGAGTATTGCAAATCAATGAGATGGATGAGTTCTGCAATGATGCTTATGAGAATGCTCGAATTTACAAAGATAAAACTAAGAGATGGCATGATAAGCATATTCTAAGTAGGGAATTCGAAGTCGGGCAAAAAGTTCTATTATTTAACTCATGACTTTGACTCCTTCCAGGAAAGCTGTGCTCTCGGTGGTCAAGACCGTTTGTGGTAACCCAAGTTTTTCCCTATGGGGTGGTTGAAGTCCATCATGAAAAAAAAGGGACATTTAAAGTAAATGGATAGAGATTAAAACCCTATATGGATGGAGACTTTAACTCAGAAAAATGCTCCACCGATCTCATTAGTAAAAAAGGATGAGAGGATAACGTCTAGCTACAGAAGTTAAATAAAGCGCTTTTAGGAGGCAACCCAAGTTTTTTATTTTTATGTTTATGTTTTTATTTTTTATTTATTTATTTTTTCTCTTTATCTTATTGTTTTTTCTTTCATTTTGTAGAAATAAAGAGACCAAAGAAATCTTCAATGGGTACACAGCTGCACCTCAAGTAAAAATATTCAATTAAAATCAGGGGAGCCTCTTTTCTCCTTTCTCATTCTTTTATTTAGTTTTTCTTCCTTTTTCCCATTGAGGACAATGTGAAATTTAAGTTTGGGGGAAGGGATTTTATTTTTAATATTTCAAAAAAAAAAATTGCCTATGATAAGAATATGGTTGAAAATTCTTTTAATTTTTAGGAATCATTCTCTTTGCTTAAGTCCAGTTGTTAATTCTTTACTTGATCTTGTTTAATTTGATATGATCATTAATCATTGTGCATACCTAGAGAAATTTTATGTGAATTTTGTAAATTTGGATGGTCTCTACTTATTCTAGAACTTGTTGAATTATACAGAATATTACTTGGGAAGTGATTTAGGCTTCTTTGAATCGATTGAGCCTTTCAAGCTTACCTCTTTATTATCTTTATCCCTAGTTATCCAACTGATCTATTCTTACACTGGGTTGAAGAAAAGAGAAGATATATGAGTGTTTGAAAAAAAAAAAAAAAAAGAAAAGAAAAAAAGAAGAAAGAAGAAGAAAATTGTACAAAGTTCCATTTACTCCAATGTTTTGAGTTTCTTAGTAACTAGGGGCATTCATTACCAATGTTTACTCTTTCATCAAACCGTAACTTGAAATATGAGTATGCAAAAGCACTTCAAGTTTGTGACTTGTTGAGTAACTGGGTGCATCCATCACAAATGCCTGCATTCACATCAACAGATAAGTGACGACTTGAAGTAAGTAAAAAAAAAAAAAAAAAAAAAAAAAAATTGGATGAAGAGAGGTATTTTGAGATATTCAAAGGATTGAGAAAAATTATATTTTAGAAGTGAGAGTGCTCTATTTGCTTAAAACCTTATCTTTTCTTTATAGCCCTCACCATAGCCATACATCACAAGCCTAATAAGACCTATTGATCCTGGGTAATATTTTGCTGTATATTAGTGGGGAGTGATTTAAAAAGCAAGCTTTTGGAGTTTTTAGAGATTTGTACTTATTTACTTGTTTGCATAAAACTATCCGGGAAGCTAATGATGAAGTGAGAATGATAATGCAATGGAGTTGAGTTTTGAATTAACTTTTGGACTTGATTAATTTGGAATGATTCCTTTGAATTATAAGCTTTCTGCAGATCTTTGAGGCAAGAAGAAAAAAAATTTAAAATTTATGAGGCAAAGCTTGTTTTAGTTGTTCTTTTTTTTTTTTTTTTGCTTGAGGACTAGCAAAGTTTAAGTTTGGGGGAATTTGATAAGTGTAATTTTTACATGATTTTTATTATCCTCTTATTTATTAAAATTGTTAGTTTTCCTTTATTTCTTTTGATTTGATTTGATTTTTATTTATATTTATCTATTCATTTGTGCTTTGAAGGAATGAGAAGATTTTAGATTAATCTACAAGGGCTTTACATGCAAAGTGGGGCTAGGCCAATTGAATCAAGTCAACTTACATCCAGCCAGGCATGAATTCAAGAGAAGACCAACTCAATTAAATTTAAGTCCAACTGGAGCAAGGAATCAAAGGAAATTTGCACCAAATCCAAGTCTAATTCGGGTTAGGATTCCAGCCTGCACATCAGTTAGTATTTTCAGCATAACTTTGGGCTTAGATGTCCAATCGAGAGATTCAAGTTGGGTTGGAAAGTTAATTTAAAGGGCTACAACTTTGTAGTTTACCAAAAACCCGAATTCTGAAGTTAAATGGGCCAAAATAGTTGGTTAAGTGAAGCCTAAAAATCTGGGATTTTCTCCAAACGGGAATAGGATTCCTTGACCTATTTAAAGGCTCTTTAGGGAAAAAAGAGAGAGGAGAAACCTGAGAGGAAAAGGGGGTGCCGCATTTGAAGAATTTTCTTTGGAGTCTTTCTGAGGACAAAGGGGCGCCGCTTCATGTTGATCAATCAGTTCAGATGAAAGACATAAGTTTTATTTGTTTTCTTTTCAATTTTATTATGAATTAAATTTTATTTTCTAGAGTGTTGATGTAGTCTAGCAATGAACACACGATTTATATTCTGAGTTATTTTATTTTTAGTATTTCCATGATTGAGTGTTTAATTCTTATCCTTAATGCTTAATATTTCTTTTTACGAATTATTGATTGATTAATTGAATGACAATGAGACCGAGAGGTGATTTGTTATTTTACTAGAATTAAACACCATTAGTTGAGCAAAAGCAGAGATGCTTTACCGTGATTAGTGTGATTTTTCAGAAAATTCAAAGTACGTAATGAGTCTCCAATTAATTAAATTCACATAGAGATATGGAATTGTTATTTGAAGATATTTTTGATATTATTTGAGAGAAGATATTGAATACTTAAGGAATTTTTAATCATCAACGGAAGATTATTAGAATTTAATAATTAGGAAGAATAAATTGTGTGGGATTTGTTAGGTGAAATCAACTGCTCTAGATCCATTCTTATTATATTTTTACATTGTTAGATTTTTACGCTTTGTTAATTCTTTTTATTCGTAGATTTATTTTTATTAAATAGTTTAATTTAATTCAGATAGTAGAACATTCCATTTATTTTCGATTTTCCAAATAGTAATTAATTTAGTGAATTTCAGTATTCAATAACATAGTTAATCCTTGTGGGTTCAACATTCGTTTTCTAAAAACACTTTACTACTTGTTACAATTCTGTGTGCTTGCAGATTATTTTTTGTAAACATCTAACCAATTTTATATTTCAAAAACTAGTTAAGACAGTTTAGTGAATATACATTAACACATGTATTCCTTGATGGCCAAATCACATTGTACTTGCACAGGTATCAAAAGTAGTAAAGAATTTGCATGTTGTGTGTGAAAACATAGCAAAAGTACATAAGTGTCTCATATTATGACAATTCGAGATATGAGAAAATCAATATCACTCACACACAATCATAACAACTTGATGGGGACGATCACCTTCGAGGTACATCCTATAACTCCCAGATCTCCTAGAAACACGCTTGCAATCATACTTAAAAGCATTTTGATTATTTTTGCTTTTGTTTTTCTTTGCATATTTACTTTTTGAACATATCATGCATGGGTATATAAAAGAGAGAAGAAATACCCAATTATGTAAGCTTAAACATCATAATTGTGCTATGCCAAAGCATACAAATGTAATTTATAATTGGCAAGCTTTAGTGGTGAGATAGTTATTTATGCCTTTCTCTTAGGATTTTTTAGTCCTTCCCGTAAAAAATAGTGATATGAGTGTTAAGTATAAGATATTACTTAATCGTACTCATCAGAAACATGAACCATAAAGAGCACAAGTCTTTGGCCCTAAAGATGCGGATGCATGAAAGCATGATTCCAAAAGCAGATAAGAAATCAAGCAAAGAGAGTCCTACTTAGATAGAAAGAAATAAAGCACAGGACAACACAAACACACACACACACACACACACACAAAAATACAAATAAGTCTTAGGCTCCTTTCTCACCCACACAGCATAAGTTTTTGGCCGTGAAGATGAAAAGACACGTGTCCTAGTATGTCTACTAAAGGACATAGAAGAATTAGAATTCTCCTGAAATTGAATTGAAAAGCTCAAAGCTTTTAATAAGTCTCCGAACAAAGGTGTAGTTCCTTGAAAGGAAACCTGTGACTGTTTGCACACTTGCTTTTGAGGATACAGCTTAAAGCAATTAGGATGAATGTGTCCAGAAACACCACAATGGTGACAAATATGAGTAGTTTTAGGACTACTAGACTTCCTAGAGTGAGGTCTAATGAAGGATTTAGAATTAAACAAATCAGTTATGGATTTCATACCTTTATCACCTTTCTCACATTAGGCTTCTTTCTCACCCACACAGCACAAGTCTTTGGCCATGAAGATGAAAAGGCACGTGTCCTAGTATGTCTACTAAAGGACATAGAAGAATTAGAATTCTCCTGAAATTGAATTAAAAAGCTCAAAGCTTTTAATAACTCTCCAAACAAAGGTGTAGTTCCTTGAAAGGAAACCTGTGACCGTTTGCACACTTGCTTTTGAGGATACAGCTTAAAGCAATTAGGACAAATGTGTCCAGAAACACCACAATGGTGATAAATATGAGTAGTTTTAGGACTACTAGACTTCCTAGAGTGAGGTCTAACAAAGGATTTAGAATTAGACAAATCAGTTATGGATTTCATACGTTTATCACCTTTCTCACATTGGGGCACAAAGATAGTCTTTAATCCAGAAGCCATGGAAGAGGAGGGGCTGGAGGAAACAACATATTCTAAGCCAGTTTTATCAGAACTAGGCTTTTGAGCACTCAGTACCTCATCAAACTTTGCACTAGACATTCTCTCTATTTGAGTTCTAGCTTGATTAAGCTCAACCTCGAGATTCTTGATCTTCTCTTTTAATGAGGTGTTCTTCATAACAAGAGTTTCAACCAACCTTGTAGTCTCATCTAGTTTGACTAACAGGTCAGCTTTTTTAGTTTTTACCTCATTAAGCTCTTTTCTACAAAGATGAGAAGTCTTTTCAGATTTTATAAATTCAGTGCATAGCTTATCATAGGCTTCTTAAAGGGTCAACTTCTTGGGTACTTCATCATCAAAAGAATCCTCACTGTCACTAGCACTCTCCACAATCGCCTTGTCGGTTGTGGTAGGAAAAACCATAAAATGACCACATTCATCCACATACTCAACAAAAGAGTCATTCTCAGTATCACTCAAGGTAGCAACCAACCCTTTACCTTTTGAATTCTTGGTCTTTTCCTTTATAAGATAGTTTGGGCACTCTATTCTCATATGACCAAAACCTTTGCACTCATGGCACTGGATGAGGGTTTTCTCATTCTTGCCTTTCCAAGAGGATTTAGATTTCCTAGGAGATTTGTCCTTATCCTTTTTCCTATATTGAAGAAGTTTGATAATCTCATTAGCTATGAAAGTTAGATCCTCATCCTCATCATTAGCTTCATCTTTGCTTTCACCTTCATCTTTAGAGTCATCAATCTCTTCCTCTATACCCTTAAGAGCCAAGTTTCTACTCTTTCCACCTTTTCCCATTCAACCTAATCTCATCTCATAGGTTTGAAGGTTCCTTACAAACTCAGTCAAAGGAATTTGATCAATGTCCTTCATTTCTTCAATGGTAGTGATCTTAGCATGGAATCTTTCACGTAAGGATCTAAGGATTTTCACAACAATTTTAGGTTCCGCAATAGATTCTCGAAGATTGAAGGCAGAATTCACAATATCCTTGAGTTTAGTATAAAACTCATCAAAGGTCTCATCCTCCTCCATCTTTATTTCTTCAAAACTACTAGTGAGTCTTTAAAGCTTCACAATCTTTATTGCCTTGGTACCTTCATAGGTGGTCTCAAGAATAGTCCATGCTTCCTTGGCAACTTCTGTGGATGATATTTTCTTGAATTCCTCATTGGTCACCCCACTAAACAAAGTATTCAAGGCCCTACTATTGAAATTTACCACTTTGATTGTTGCTTCATCCAATTCCACCGGCGCTTCCTTTGGCTTAATCCAGCCAACTTCAACAGCTTGCCATACTTTTTCACCTAGAGCCTGCAAAAAAAAACTATCATAAGAACTTTCCAGTACGTATAATTAGTGCCATCAAATAAAGGAGGAATCAAAAGAGATTGTCCACGATCCATGACAACGGGGGTCAAGGATCACACTCAGGAAATTAATCCAATTAGAACCCACTCTGATACCACTTGTTGGGAAATTTAGACCCTAGTTGAAAGAATTAACAATTTTTAAACCCAAGTTGTTAATTAGGTTTATTATGAATAAACCTTGTTAAAACAAACCAACATCAATATCATGTCAATATCATGCACAACGGTATAGTAAATAAGACAAGATATGATGACTTAGGAAAACCAATGAAACAAACTAGTTTCACAATAAAAAAACCTGGGGGGAAACCTTCCCGAAAAGCAATTCATTGTAGTAAAGAGAAGTTTTAGATCTAGTACAAAACCTTTATCCCTTAACTCTATAATCCCCGTAGATGAACTTATGGTAGAAATCTTCTACCGCTTCAGAACCTCTAAACTCTTCAATATATGAACGCCACCATTTAATGCACGAATCCCAGTACGTGGCTAACTAATGATGCACGAATCCCAGTATGTGACTCAATCTAGCAACTTGAAGATGTTCTTGGCTGCAAAGTTCTTCACTTCATCAACAGTGAAGATCAAGCAGTACTTGGTTACAAAATCCTAAGGCGCAAAGACGCTGTAGCTTCTTTCAGAGAGAATAAGGCATTGGTCACTTTTTGCATGTGTTTTCCTTATATGACAGTCTTTAAAATAAGCTTTATATATGTTTAGGGTTGTGAAAAAAGAAACCCTACACAAATACTCATGGATATGCGTGAAATCAGATTTGGAAATTCTAATTTCGTAATTCTTGATAGATACAACTTCTGTCGAGCTGCTGTCGAGCTTCATCATTAAACCTCGATAGATATGATTTTGTTGAGCTATTTGTCAAGTTTTAATAAACAGCACTTTTTCACTTGTTTCTTGGACGGATTTGCACGGCTTCAATACTAAACTTGAACACCTGTTTCTTAAAGTACTAAACCCATCCTAGATCTACCCAATTACAAGTAAAGTGCGTTTTGTCAAAAGATTAGCTAATTTACATAACATATGTCTCTAACAATTCTCACATATGTCCTAACAATTTTCATTGCATATTTTCTTTCTGAACTTATCATGCATGGGCATATAAGAGAGAAAAGAAATACCCATTTATGTAAGCTAAAACATCCCAATTCTGTTGTGCCTAAGCACACAGATGTTATTTATGTTGGGGTTAGTGCCCTTAAGTCCTATTGTACGATGCTTTAGTGCCCTTAAGTCCTATTGTACGATGCTATGTATGACATTATATATGACTTAATGTTGTGATTAATAAAGTTAGTTTATTATTATATAAAATAATGGTAACATGAATATTTGGACATTATCATATAGTCCATAAGATGCATAGTATGTGATTTATGTGATTTAGTCACAAAAGATATAGATCACAAGTTCTTTATAAACTCAGAATTTTAGTTCGTAGTCGGTAATGAAATTGGGAATTTTATTTGTGAAGACTATAACATATCAATTAAGATGATTTGTCTTGATCATAGAAGTGGAGACTTCTAGTTAGTATGTTGATATGTTTTAAGAGTTAAAACATATTGAACTGGACCGCTGTGAGATTTATTATTCTCCTAACGACTGTCAAATGAATAACAAATCTCACAACTTCTATTTACATGAACTCTTAATCCTGAGAGAATAATGGACCTGATCATGAAATATAGGTTGCTTTGATATATCAGGAGTGAGATCTAAAGTCACAATCAAAACCTCAGTATGTTGGGCAGCCACATTTAGTGTTAATGGAACATATATTCTTAAGATAGAATTCATAATTTCTTAACGGAGATATAAAATATTCCCTTGAGATAAGTTTAATGGGTTTGGTTATTTAGAGTTTTAGGCTTAACCACTTTAATAAGGAGTTACTAAAGTATATATTTATGAAATTGGATTTCATAAATTTATGATGAATAACTTAAAGGATTAAACCGGGTACTCAATGATTAAAATGTAGTAATCTTCAAAGTGGCAGTCTACATTCATGACTTTGTATTACTACAAATATTTTAATGAAGAGGTTGCATGTATAATAAAGTCTTAGGATATTATTTATTAATAAAGCCTAGGTGCAATTATATTTATATAGTGGTATTAAATATAATTAATGGTAACTTTGGACTTGTCAAGAGTTGACAGAAAAGCCCAAGGCCCATTAGAGCTAGAGTCTTATTTATTCCCTTTTGGTCCCACTCCAAGTCACATACTTAAACCCAATTGGAATGGGCCAAAAGGTTAGCCCAATTAGATAATTAGTTTTAAGGAGAGAAACATACAAAATTTTGTGTGACACAATTGTGAAGTGTGTGTAAGTAAGTGTAAGCCACTCTATTATTCTCCTTTGGAAAACTGATTGAGAGACCACACTTCTAGGGCACAAGTGGAATTGGAGTAAAGATCAAAAGTGTTTCCAAGTTCTTCTAATCTTTGATTTTTGAATTTTACCGCACCAAGGTACGCTCTCTTGTTCTTAAATTCTGAAATTTACATAATACATGTTATCCATTGCGAATGAAGTAGATCCGTTAATTTTCCGCTATGTTTGTTTTGTATGCGATACAAACATGTATTTTTCCAATAATTCATGATTGGTGGGTTTTAGTGGTAAGATGGTTATTTATTCCTTTCTCTTATGATTTTTTTAGTCCTTCCCGTCAAAAAGAGTGATATGAGTATGAGATATAAGAGACAATCTTAATCATACTCATCACAAACACGAGCCACAAAGCTCACTTACGTAGTTGTGCATTGAGATGCTCATCTAAGCTATAAGAGATACAAAGTTTAGAAAACTTTGTTTCAATGGCTATCCAGGGTACCCAAGTACCAATATACACAAATACACATTGTTTTTGTATTTGTTAGGACATATGTGTTTCACCTGTTAGGAACATATGTCACTATGTTATGTAATTAGCTAATCCTTTGACAAAATGTACTTTACTTGTAATTGGGTAGATCTAGGTGTTTTTAATACTTCAAGAAACTGTGTTTCAAGATCAAGTATTGAAGTCATCAAGTCTATCCAAGAAACAATCTAAGAAGTGCAAGTTCATTAAATCTCGACACTTGCTCGACACCTCCTATCTGTCGAGGTTTAAGAACGAAACAGAAATTCTGATATGTTTTATTGGAATCCATGAATGTGTCTTTGGGACTTCTTTTCTCTTAACCCTAGACATATAAAATGATTATTTTAAGGGTCGTCAAAGGGGTTCACAAGTTGCACATGTTTTGAGAAAAGTCTGTTCAAGCAAATTGTGATCGAAGACACAGTTTTGCCCTAGTTCATCATTCTTGTGAAAAAGTTGTTGTGTATGTGCACCATAGGGTTTTGTGACCAAGCATCTTCTTGATCTTCATCATTTTGATGAACTGAAGAACTTTGCAGCCAACAACCTTTTCTAGTTGGTGATTGAAGTCATGCACTGAGATCCGCGCAATTGTTTTGTCACGTACTTGGGAGCCGTGCATCGAAAGGAGAAATTTTCATTACAAAACAAGTCCAATTGGGTATTGGGATAAGAGTTCAACTGTAGGTTGGTATAAGGTACTGAGATTCCTTTACCTGTAACCGTTTGTTGTGATAATAGTAGAATTTCGGAAGTGGTGACCTTAAAATCACCTGGTGGGGTTTTTGCCGTGTTGGTTTTCCCCATTCATAAACAAATCACCTTGTCAATTTATTTTCCGCTGCATACTTAGTTTAATTGGTGACTTGTTTGTGCTACCATGTGTTTGCATGTTAATTAACTTAATTAATTCACTGGCTAAATTAATTGTTTAATATATCACAAGGGGACAATTCGTTTTTGGCCTATCAAGTGATATCAGAGCAGGCACACTCTGATTAGGGTTCATCTTTGCTATGTTGATCCATTGACCCCTGTTGTCATGGTTGTAATCGGCTTGAAGAGATCCTTGTTTTCAAATACATCTTGTTTTTCTAATCTCGTTTTGGTTGAGTGTCTTAGAGAATACAAGTCTAAAAGTTATTTAAATTCTCTTATGATGACTATTGGAAAAGATCTCAGTTTGGCTAAGAAGAAACTAGACTGTCTCAGAATGAAAATGTGCAAAGGAGTTCGTCTGAGAAGAGTGAAAGTTAAAGGCTTAGCTTGAAAAAGACAGATGAGAGAAAGCACCGTTCCCACTGATTTGTCACCTAAACACGAAGCGTGTTTTATGATGAAGTCCATATTTAAAGTTATGGACACATGTTTATGGTACCTCGACAGTAGTTGCTCAAGACACAAGACTGGAGACCAATCTCTCTTCAAGGTTTTCGACTCTAAGAAAGGTGGCAATGTCACTTTCGGTGATGGGAGCAAATCACAGATTAAAGGGAAGGGAATTATCTCTCTACCTGGACTACTGAACATTGCAAATGTTCTATATGTAGAAGGTTTGAGGGTGAACCTATTGAGTATAAGTCAAATATGTGATCAAGACTTCATGGTGTTATTCTCAAAGGGAAAGTGTCTTATCAATGATGAGTCTGGAAAGATACTCATAAGTGGTGTTTGTACTCTAGACAATTGTTATGGATTAGTTTCTGATGCTGATATTGTGTGCAATAGCATTCGTTTACCAAATGAAGATCTATGGCATCAACGGATGGGACATGCTAGTTACAAACATCTTTCTATTGTATCTAAGCAAGAATCAGTCTTGGGGATACCAAAGCTTAGTAGAATGAGCAATGTAGTGTGTGGACCATGTCAACTTGGGAAACAAATGAAAGCTAAACATCCGGGCACTCAGACATCAGCTACTTCTAGACCATTAGAGCTTCTACATCTGGATCTTATGGGTCCAACTAGAACCGAGTCTCTTGGTGGTAAGAGATACATCATAGTTGTGGTAGACAACTTCACTAGGTATACTTAGGTCATTCTCCTACGATCCAAGTTTGATGCTCCTGAGCACATTGAAGCTTTGTGCACAAGACTGCAAAATGAAAAGAGCCTGAAGATTGATCGAATTCGAAGTGACCATGGTAAAGAATTCGAGAACTCGTATATGGAGTCTTTTTGCACAAGATTAGGTATATCTCAAGAATTCTTTGCTCCTATTTCTCCTCAGCAAAATGGTGTAGTAGAAAGAAAAAACAGGGTTATTCAAGAGATGGCCAGAGCCATGTTATACAATAAGTATATGGCTAGAAACTTGTGGGGAGAAGCCATTAACACTGCATGTCATACAGTTAATAGAGTGTACTTTAGACTCGGTACAAAGAAGAATCCATATGAGTTATGGAAAGGAAGGAAACCGAATGTGAAGTATTTCAGAATCTTTGGAAGTACTTGTTTCATTTTCAAGGATAGAGAGAATGTGGGAAAGTTTGACTCCCAGAGCAATGAAGGTATATTTTTGGGCTACTCCTCTACAAGCAAGGCTTATCGAGTATACAATAGAAGAACTATGAAGGTAATGGAAACCGTAAATGTTGTTATTGATGAGTATTCAGATTCCAGTTTTGAGAAAGGTATTGAAGAATTCCCCAAAGAAATTCTCTCTCCTGAGCCTGAGGAAGTTCAAGAAATAGTTGAACAAGAACCTACATCTCTAAGTACTCCTAATACTCCCAGTGTTGTGGAAGATTCTGCAGATATACCCACTTCACTAGATTCTGAATCCCATGAAGAGAAAGGACCTTCTTCCAGAATTAAATTAAATCATCCTCTAGAAGTTATTGTGGGAAACATGAATGAACTCACATTAAGGAAACGTATAGTTGATAAATGTGTTGCTAACTTTGTGTCTTATTCTTGTTATTTGTCACAGGTTGAACCCACTAAAGAGTAGGAAGCTCTTCAGGATGAAAGTTAGGTTGAAGCAATGCATGATGAACTGCTTCAGTTTTAGAGGAATGATGTCTGGACTCTAGTATCTAGACCGGAGGGTGAGCACATCATCGGCACAAAGTGGATATTCCGCAATAAGACTGATGAGGAGGGTAATGTGATCTGCAACAAGGCTCGACTTGTAGCTCAAGGATACTCACAGATGGAAGGAGTAGACTACGATGAAACATTTTCCCCAGTTGCCCATATGGAGTCTGTAGACAACTAAATTTCTAGTTTGAAATAAATCAAACAAGTAAAATAGTTTCACAAATGCGAATTTGTATTGATGATTGTGTGGTACAATTCTCTGAAATTACAAAAGAGTGATCCTCTGATTCGATCTCCTTGCAAGACTTATTGATTGGATTTGTGGTAATGTGATTTTGACTTGAACACAAAATATCCTTCAATTTGGTTGAGGAATGGATCGAAGATTGCTAAAACGGAATTACAATGAATCTCTAACTATGAGCTTGTTAGAAATCCTTTGTTCTTCATGTTCTTCGTGTGTTCTTCATCTTTGATGGTTTGTGGTGGAAGTTCTTCAGGGCTTTAGAAGCTCGGATCCATAGAGCTTCACTGATTTGTGATTTGTTGATGTTTTCGGACACTTTGAGCTTGATTCCCACAAACTTTAGGATCTAGGCAGATAGTTTGGATGATTCTACTTCGAATGTTCTTCAATTTTGGGGTTGAAGTTCTTGAAGGCCTTGAGGCTTGATTCTTGCAGAGCTTTTTTACTTCTGAATCTTGGTCCCCTCAAATGCCTTAGGAAGGCTTCTATTTATAGGAGTTTGGGAGTAGGTGAGCGACATGTGGTAGAGTCTAATTGGTGACACATGTCACAACCTGATTGGTCCACTTATGTCATCGCTTACAAACGCTGGATTGCTTGTGTCATCACTTACACGTGTTGGACTGCTTGTGTCATCGCTTACACGCGTTGATGTATGACTGGTTTTTGCATGACACTTGGCGAATTTCTGTTGGTTTCTGAGTAGTGATAGTAAAACCTAGCAGCAATATATGTTGCTTTGTAATTGGCTGTAATTTGTAGACTTGGTAGTGTGACGTGTCAGCTTGTGATAGGTCGGGAATTTTCCCTCTCTACAAATGCCCTTTCGAGACTCGTTCACGCACACAGTTTTGAGGTGTGGTGTGGGAATGAGTTTCGAAAATGGATTTTTACATTTGACTCTTCAAGTGAAGCAATTGAAGGTGGTGGAGCTTTCAGTAGGATGAGATAATTTCCGAAGAGTAGACCCACCCGTATGAAAGGCTTTAATGAGACTGAAAAGGGGTTTGCGAGTATTTGAATCTACTTGCGTGATCAAGCCTTCTCAGTAGAGGTTAAGTTGAAGTAATTTCAAAAGAGTATTTTGGATCGTTGGCGGTGACCACAGGGTCTAGAAGATGGGGAAGAGGTGAAGATGTTGGTTGGTTACAGCATGTAGAGTCATGGGGCTAGCCTCGCGTTTTTAAGAACTTCTGGTGAAGTTATATCAAAAGAGTATACTTCGAATTACAGCGAGGCCATGTGGGAATGTGGTTGAATGTGTGTGTGTTATCACATCACTCAGATTAAATTGAGGTAATTTCAGAAGCTTAGGGATTCTGGGGATGCTGATGTTGGTGGCGAAGAAGACGGGGATGAAGCAAAGTGAATGGGTAAAACGTACACCACCATGGCGCTGGCCCTTTACGTTGGGGATCCTCTAGTGTAGATGTTTATGGGCAGTACAACTTGGGATCCGGGACTGACTGCATGCTGAATAAGGTCCGACGGCAAGTCATAGAATGTGCTTGCGTGATGGAACCATCCCCGACGGACGTTAAGTTGAAGTAATTTCAGAAAAGTACTTTTTGAAATACTTCATGCTGAATTTAAGTTGGAGTAATTCTAGAAAGTGTGTTTTGAGGTACCAACAACAATGACCTTTGGGCCCCACACTGGTGGGGACATGGAATAAGGCTTCAGTGACCATTTACCAGCACTAAAGGCTAAATTCTGATGAGCTGGTGCCTTGGAGGTTGTTTCAAGTGTTGGATGGAAGACAATTTGTAGGATACCTCAACACTTTTTACCATCTTCACCTACTGCCACTTGTTGGAAAAGGACAGAAAAATGAAAAATGGAGCCAACTTGTGATTTTGGCCTTAGAAACCAACCAAGTTGCTGTTTGTTCTGAACCGCTGCTTTTGCTGGAAGACCAAGCAATTGGAGAGAGACTATGGGAGCCCTGAGCTTAGGAACAGGTGTCTCTGCTGGACTTGGATTTCCTAGCCAACCAAGCCAGAGGAAGCATGGAACCGCAATGCAGACCTTGTTATGAGTAATTTAATGGACAAATATGGTCGTTAAGGGGAGAAACAAAATTCGTTTGGATCTCAAAACTACAATGATGTTATGAAGAGGGTTCTTACCGAACCATGAGAGGGTTGATTTCAAACGGATTATGGAGCAATATTGGTTGCTAAGTGTTGAGAATGATGAGGTCATAGTGAGAAATGGCTGTGAGAAGAAGGACTTGAAAATTTGAAAGAAGCAAATCTTCATTTCATAATTCAGTGTGTTTTTTTTTTTTTTTTTGGATGAGTTTTTGATGAACCCGACCCTTCTATTTATAGTGGAGAAACGAAGAATGGTAGGTGGGTAGTTGAGAATGGCGGTTGAGAATGGTGGTTGGGAACGGTAGATGGGAACGGTAGGCATCGAACGAGAATGGTAGGTTGAACTAGTGACCCAGTGTAATTTCAAGTTCAAGACACACTTGTTAGAGTTCATTTGTACTTTGGAAGGGAAGCCTTGATGAAATCTGGAGAAAAACCCTGAGGGAATCTAGACCAAGTGGATGAATATCAAATTTTGATCTTGGGGGCTTAAGTTTTGGACATTGCTAGTACTTCGGAGAAGTGAGTCAGATAGGTGGTTTCCAAGTCCAAAACGAATAAGCGAATTTCAAAATCAGAGTCTATGTGAAAATCTGATTAAGACAAGCTTTGCTCGGACATTTTGACTCTTGGTTAAAGTTCACATTAAATCCAATAGCTGTAGAATCACACTATTTGAGCAATTTCGGATTCTCGAATGAAGAAATAGACCCCAAAATCGGAATCTACGCGAAAAATTGGGTAAGACAAGTCCTTGAAAATTTTGACTTTTGGTCAAGATTTGTGCAAAAGTCAACATTCTGAAAATTGGACAGTTTGCACAATTTCCAAGTCTTGAACAAAGAAACGGATTCCAAAATCGGAATGTACGCAAAAAACTGAGTGGGACAGGCCCTTTATGAAAATTTTGACTTTTTCATCAAAGTCAAAGGTCAAACTTGGTCAAAGCACCTTTTCTTTCTTTTTTTTTTTTTTTTTTAAAAAAAAAAAATTTTAATTTCAGGTGATTCCTACCGGGTCAAATTTTTGGGTCGGTCCGGTCCAAGGAACCGAGTCAAGCTGAAAGTGGCAAGTGACGTTGTCACGCCACAAACCCAGTACCCGGAATTGTGACCATGACCGGCATGCTAATATCAAGTTTAAACCTGATATTAACAAGAACCAACTTAACTTTTACAAAACTTTTCCAAAAGCTTCTCTTTTTCTTTTCAGAATAATTTTCTTGTTTCTTTATTTCTTAATATCACTTTTCACTTGATAGTCAGAGCATCTACACTGTACTCAAAATATAACATAATCCACCAATCATTTAATTTCCACACTTTCACATAATACATCTCTTAATACTTTAAGGTACACAAATTTCTTTAGATCCTAAAATACACAATTCTACAAAGCTAAACATAAAATTGCTAATTTAGGATCTATACATATAAAACTAAAACCAGCTCCATCCAAACTCGACTAAGGCTCCCTCTGCTCCAAAATAAAACCTGCTAACTGAAAGAGTGGAAGGGGTGAGCTACACAGCTCAGTAAAGGTAAGATATATGACAATTCAATAAGGATACATGTAAATCAAATCATTTCATTCTATGAATATTCGAATAGGAGGCATAGTATTTTATACTATTCACAATAATAACTTATATGCTCTTCATAGAAAATAATTGTTCTCCTTTTTTCTTATCAGGTCAATATTACCGAAACCTTTCAAATTAAACTTCTTTCATTTCCTACAAAGTCGCCATATATATATTCTCATTACAAAATAATTATTTTAACTTAATTTAGATAATCAACAACTTTGTATTAAAATAGAAACGTCTTGAATAAGAAGAAAACTTTTCTTTATAAACTTCTTCTCATAAGATACTATAACTTTCATGATCATAAAATTTAACGTTTCATAAAAACAAATATCTGATAACTTTTAAACATAAACTTATACTTTCATCAGAAACTTTATCTTTATAGCACAACAAAACTTCATAAACTTTTATCTTTAATGAACAACTTTTCTTTTCATCATAATTTCTTTCCATGAGAGCTTTTAACTTTTCATAATGCATTTAAACAAAATCATTCTCTCATGATTAATAACATAATATAGCTGTTCATAAATAACTTGTTGGTTAGTCCATATCTGATAAGTCTGTACAGAGAAGGCCTCATCACATTTGGGTGCCCCCGTGTGTATGATATTGTCCCCTTTGGGAGGCCTGATGGCACATCCCCTCCAGGTTTTGTTCCTCCCCGCTGTCCGTACACATTGGGGAGAAGGCCTTATTCAGATTAGAGTTACGGGCAACCCCATTTCCTCTACTTTAAATGGCCAAACATATAACATTTTTCCATGGAAAGCCAGTAATTAACCCCTACTAGCCGAGTTCAGATCACCAGAGGACATAACTCGAAAATACTTCATACTTTACATCATACTGAAATTTTGCATAACATTTCATAATAATAGCATTTCCATTCTTTCCTTTAAACATCATGTTCTTGGAATCAATAATAGCATCAATATGCTTAGATCATATACATAAGTTTTTCGAAAGCTCACGAACATATCTTTGTCAGAATAATGATTACATGCCATATCTCTAATCAAAAACATTTTAATGCATAATATATTTTAAAATAACCTCATGACTTACCAAATGCCCATATAACTTATCCCTTACCTGAAAGCAGAGGAACCGATAGCCTATAGTCGAAGGAGCTTAGACTTGGATACTGGTAACACCTAAACCATAAATCGAAGCTTATTACTATCCATAATTTCCTTGTCATAGACTCACACATTCATCTCAAAGCCTATTTCTTAGAATCAAGGAAATCCTAATCCCACCTCAACGAGGTTCCCACAAACAAAAATACATTCATCAACAACAAGTACAAAATCCTAGAGAGACCAACATTCTTATATTAATCCCATATCTCTAGAAGAGCTAACTTTATTTCAAAAGGTGCTTTGAGGTTAGGGAAATAATGCATGCCTAAATATAAAATCTTTTAAGCATGGTCATGTAATTATATACATTCGTATGGTAACATACAACATGTCGGACAAAACAGCTTCATAAATACAACAGTCTTGTGGTTTAGAACCCCTCCTTTGAGTACTAAACCTCAAAAAAAGTTACACAAAAATTAATCTATAATCGAGACATACCAAAAGATAACCATATTAAATTATAGCTCAAAACATTCACCCTAACTTGAGAATTAAATCTACAAATTCGGGTGTAGCATATGTTGTTCACTGCTCATTCCAGCAGCATATGCTCCATTTGTAAAATACAAACGGGCTGTCCAAACACCTCCAATTGTCATGAAATTTTACATAAATACTCCCCTGTATGTCCAGTATAAAGGAAAAAAATTTTGGAGTCAAATAATAAGCCCATGATTTACTAAAAATCACACAAGACAGCATACTCAAATCTGTCCTGACAGAATTTCATGCAACTTGGAAATTAAACCATTATTTTTATATTCATCCAAATGCTGTGAGACCACTTCTATAAAAACCATGTGTGTCTTAGAATTAATAAAAATTACTCCTTGCATCTAATTCACAAAATACGATTTAATACATAATTTTCTTGTAGCAAACATCAAATCTGTCACAGAGACAGCTTCAGTACATATTATTACAAAATCATCAACAAATAGCAATAGGTCTTAATTTCATTTGGGTATTTTTATACCTATAGTATACATATTAAAATATGTTAATAAGCATTCAATTGATCAAAATATCATCAAACCTTCAATCACTAAAACAGAATCATAATTCAGCCTATAAAATCAGGATAGAAGATAAAGAAACAGAAATAAACAAATGAAGTTTTGGTTACTTACCCCCAACAATTTGAAGCTGAAATTTTAGTATTAACCCTTTAATTTCTTCTTTAGAGAGGGATATTTTGTTTTGGTGAGAGAGGGAGGACTGCCATGTAAGAACAAAGGAAGAAGAGAGAAAGAAGAGCAAAGAAAGAGGAATAGAGAAAGAAGTAAAAGAACTGGACTTTCTGGTCTGAGGCAGCCAGCAAAATAGGATAAGAAGGAGACTTTTGGGACACAAAGAAGACAAGAAATGTGGACAAATTGGGGTGGGATACGTGGGATGGCTAGGGAAAGAAAAATCCCACCCACTTTTCATCTTTCTTGCGTTCACACTTATATATATATATATATATATATATATATATATTTATATATTCTTTGCATTCACACTCACTTTTCTACCAAAATAATTTCTTGCATTCACACTTACTTTTCTACAAAAATAATATCACTTTGCATATACATACATACATATATATATATATATATATATCTCATAACTTAACCACCTAATATAGTTTTGTACATGCTAAGTATATATTTATAATACAAATAGTCATTTCAATTATATATAATCTTTAAAATTCTTATTCAATGACATTATAAAATAATATGTTTATTAAATACTCTTATATTAATTTTTGTAAGTAAGTGGCTTAAAATATTAATAATACTTAATCACTTAAACACATAGTTTAATTATAAAAATTGGGTCGAGATGTTACAGACGTCATCAATGACGTCAGGCTAGTGCCTGGCACGTGCAACGCCCGTTAGGGTGCCTCCAGAGCGTGAGAGCGTGTGAGATTTCAAAACGGCGCGTGTTTTTGAAGACAGCCACCGCCGGATCTTTTGGCGGTGCGTGGCTTGACGCTTGGACCTGAAATTTTTGGGTCTTGTGGATCGGAGGCTGTAGAATCTCCTGGTATTGTCCGTTTTCTAAAATTACGGGCAGATTTGCACAGGTTTGAAGGATTAGGGCGCGGCTCATTGCGAGACTGTGGTGGTGCGTGGAGGCACGTGAAGGCTCTGTTGTTGATGACCTTTCTGGGTTTTGCACATCGAGGGCCGCTGGATCGAGTGGTAATATCATTTCCTTGAAATGAAGTCTGGATTTGTACGAATATGAAGGAGTAGGCCGCGATCCTCTGAAGCTCTTGGCGGCGCGTGGCAGCGCGTGGCCGGGTATTTGGGCCTGGTTTTCTCAGGTTAGGTAGATCGAAGATCGTAGAAGGTTTCTATGAGTTGAATTTTGTGAAATCCTATCAGAAGTTTTAAAAATCTGGAAGAGGAGACAGCATGCATTATTAAACTTGTTGCCATCTTAGTCTACATTCTGGTTCTGATACTTCGAACAATATACAGTCTAGAACTTCATCCCTGCAATGGTTTCTTCACATGTGTATTCTTTGCAGGTCTATAAGCATTTTTCCGAGGTCTAGTGTAATAGTTTTCTTACTAACAGTATGATGCATTTATGGGCACCCCCCTTTTTTCTCAAGGTTTGGTGTAGCATCTCTTGAAAATATGGTATTACATACCTCATTCTTTTTGTCCATTAGCTTCCCAGGATCCCTATATAAGGCCATCCGGAGCCTACACTAAATTATACAAGCAATCTCCAGTGGGTAGTTTGATAAGTGTAGAGAAATTATGCTGAGAAATTATGCCTTTTTTTTTTTTTTTTTAGTGCTTTGATTGTACTGACTTTTTTTTTCTTTTTTCTTTTTTCTTTTTTTGACAAGCTAGTGATTAAAAATTGAAGCTCCCTCTCTTTATTGATTTTATATTTTTATTTTTTTTTAAGACGTGCTATGAGATTTTCCTCTAATAAGTTCTTTGTTGTTGCTTGTTTTTGTTATGCAGCATGCTTTCCTTGGCAATTAAGCTACCCCAAAACTTGTCTTTTCAACGCAGCCATCTCAAGAGTCTTTGCCATGAAGCCGTGCCAGCATTTGTCCTTGTACTGAAGGCTGAAGCCATGCCAACATTCATCTTTGCCATGAAGCAATATTTGCACTTGCATCTGCTATGAAGTCTCACCATCATTTGCTTTTGTAATGAAGCTGCACTAGCACTCTTCTTTTGCCATAAAGCTGCCTTGACATTTTATTTGCATTGAGGTCACATCTACACTTCATTCATACTGAAGTTGTGACAACATTCATCTTTGCCATGAAGCCACATCAACACTTCATTCATACTGAAGCTATGCCAACATTCATCTTTGCAATGAAACCACATCAACACTTCATTCATATTGAAGTTGTGCCAACATTCATCTTTGCAAGCCATGTCAACACTTTACATTAGCACTTGCACTCGTATTGAAGTTGCACCAATATTGACCTTTATAATAAAGCTACAACAGCACCAATTTTCAGAGGCAACATAGCTCAGACATCGAGGGTGCATAGCACTATAGCCAGACATCAAGATTCTAGAGATGCCAAGAAGACATTGAAGATGCAAGGAGTCTCTACCAAGACTTTGAAGATGCAAGGAAATGCCAACAAGACCTTGAAGATGCGGGAAAAATGACGCCAATACTTTGAAGATGCTAGAGTATGCTGCCAAGACTTTGAAGATGTCGAAACATGCCACCAAGAATTTTGACATTGCACGAACATGCCCATAGAAGAGAGATGATGCAATACCGACTTTGGATAATCTATCATCATTTTGGAGGAAGTTGATGTCATCAAGATTTTAGAGACATGATGTGAAATGACACCACTCAGAAGGGAGATGATGTGGTTTAAATTTCAAAGCTATGAAGTGGCACAACCTAAAAGAAAGACGATGCAGCTTAGACTTGCAAGGTACAAGAAGATGCCCCCAGGAGATAAGCGATGCAAAGCATACTTCAGAAACGTGGGAGAATGTCCATAGAAGATAGGCAATGCCGTGTAGACTTCATTTAGTCTTCATCTTCGACTACAATGATCTTTGATCACCCTATTAAGCAATTGACTATTTTTAAGTAGTGCATTGCCAACTAAAGGGACCTTAAAAGCATATTGATGACCATTGGAAAACTCTTCAAGCTAGACTGGCAATCCTTCTTCTTTTCATGTGACTGAACTTAGCAACAAGTACTAAGCTGCCTACGTACCCCAGAGAGGGATCAAGTCATCACGTAGTTCAATAGATTTTTTTTTGATATTTTTTTTTGATGATTTTTTTTTTGACATTTTTTTTAGTTTTTTAGGTTTTTTTTTTAGTGCGTGACTGAGCTTAGCAAAAGATACTAAGTTGCCTACGTACCCTCGAGAGGGATTAAGTCATTACGTAGTTCAACAAATATATATATATATATATATATTTTTTTTATAATAATTTTTTTCTCTTTTTCTTATGTGTTTTTGCAAAAAGGAGGGCGCAGTGTGTAATAGTGGGTATCACCACTGATCGAACCCAAGACCTCAGCCTCAAGGGTGACATAGGCATCCAACCACTACGCCACACTCGCAATTGGTGAAATAGAGTGGGATTAATTTCTCTTTATTGGTACGCTTTCAAGGGTAATGGGAAGACATCATGTACTCTTGCAGCCCTACAGTGGGCAGTTTAAACTCTTACCAAGGAGCCATTCTCGACTTTCAAGCATAGAAGTGTTTGAGGAACTTCCCATTGATGGGGCAGATACTTGCATCATCATTGTCGATCAACTTGCGAGCTTGGTTGGTGTTTGCCCCCTGCTTGAGAGTTGGAAGTACATCACAAGCAACGGTCACATGGTTTGACCTAACAACTTCATTGAAGTCTAGATCAATCTTGTTTTCTTTGGCAAGCTTCATGATTTGTTCTTTGAAGACAAAACATTTTTGGATTGGGTGGCCAATGATGCGATGATATTTGTAGTAGTTGGGGTCATCAACTTTCCCCATGTCTTCTGGTCGCTTGCATTTTGGCAATTCAATTAGCTTTAATTGCAATAGTTGTTCTAAGATTTTTGACACATCTTCATTAGGAAACGGATATGCTTTTTGCTCACGTTCCTTAAAAGTCAGGCAACGCACTTCGTTCTTTTTCCATCCTTCAAGCTGTTTTTCATTTGCCTTCATTTCTTTTCTTGGAACCTTAACTACGACAGTGTTAACAACCATTGAGTCTTTGAGATTTCCTTTTGCATTCTTGTCATTCCTCCTTACTTCCTTTCTGCTTTCCTTAGGTATGAGAAGTTTTGTATTTTCGCAGCTAGCAATGCTCAGCTCCATGTCATGCGCACGAGTTGTTAGTTCTTCAAATGTTCAGGGCTTTATCCCTTGGAGGATGTAAAGAGGTCCCCAATGCATGCCTTGGATGCACATCTCCACAGCAGATATTTCAGAAAGTCTATCCTTGCAATCCAAACTCAAAGAACGCCATCGATTGATATAATCGACCACCGGCTCATTTTCCCACTGCTTGGTATTAGTAAGCTCCATCATGCTCACCGTGCGATGTGTGCTATAGAATCTGTCAAGAAATTCTCTTTCAAGTTGCTCCCAACTGTTGATTGACTCAGGTTCTAAGTCTGTATACCAATCAAAGGCATTTCCCTTGAGTGAACAGACAAATTGCTTTACAAGGAGGCCTCCTTGAGTCCCTGCATTCTCACAAGTTTCTACAAAATGAGCAATGTGTTGCTTAGGATTTCCTTTGCCATCAAATTGCAAGAACTTGGGGGGTTGATACCCATTTGGCATTCTCATGTTGTCGATGCACTTTGTATAGGGTTTTGAACATGTGAGAGAACTTGTAGAAAAACCTCCATATTGTGCTTGGATGGAATTTTTCATCATGTCTTGCAATTGTTGGACTGACAATGAAGCAACCGAAGTAGATTGTTCTCGTCGGGGAGTGTTTTCAATTTCTCTCTCTTCATCATCCTTCGTAGATTTGAATTTATGACCATGGCTTGATTCACCAAGATCTTGTACTTCGAGCTTGTTCATTAAAGTTGCAATTTGGAGGTCCTTATCTTCAAGTGCTTTTGTGAGAAGGATGACCTTTTGCTCTATTTCAGCCATCTTTTCTTCCATGGTAGAGGTGTTAGTCATCATGACTAACACAACTTCCTAAGATGATGGAGAAGAAAGTGATTTGAAGTGAGCACGTCTCATCTTTTGGGTTCCTTTTGATGGGAGAGAAATTGTGCAACCAACTTCTTGTGAAGGAAGAAGGGGATTTGCCCCCATACTTGCGGTGTTCCAAGGTGGAGATGTCCTTGTTGATGACCTTGTTTCTTATGAGAGGGTCTAAGGAGATGATTTTCTGGACCTTGGCTTCCTTGGTTGATTGAGATTGAAGTTGATTATGAGCTTTAGGTTGGCTACAATTGATTGCACCAATGCAATTGTTGGTGGTAGCCGTACCAAGTTTAGTTGAAGTAGCTATTGTTAAAGCTTGAATGTTCTTACTAGTGGCCATTTGAAGTTGGTAGCAAGATGATGAAGATTTCTTTCTTTGAAGGAGAAGGAGAAGGAGAAGGAGATGAGAGGCAGAGAGGTCCCACTGGGCGTGCTAGAATTTGTAGACGACTAAATTTCTAGTTTGAAATAAATCAAACAAGTAAAATAGTTTCATAAATGCGAATTTGTATTGATGATTGTGTGGTACAATTCTCTGAAATTACAAAAGAGTGATCCTCTGATTTGATCTCCTTGCAAGACTTATTGATTGGATTTGTGGTAATGTGATTTTGACTTGAACACAAAATATCCTTCAATTTGGTTGAGGGATGGATCGAAGATTGCTGAAACGGAATTACAATGAATCTCTGAGTATGAGCTTGTTAGAAATCCTTTGTTCTTCGCATTCTTCATGTTCTTCGTGTGTTTTTCGTCTTTGAAGGTTTGTGGTGGAAGTTCTTCGAGGCTTTAGAAGCTTGGATCTGTAGAGCTTCACTGATTTGTGATTTGTTGATGTTTTCGAACACTTTAAGCTTGATTCCTGCAAACTTTAGGATCTAGGTAGATAGTTTGGATGATTCTACTTCGAATGTTCTTCGATTTTGGGGTTGAAGTTCTTGAAGTTCTTGAAGGCCTTGAGGCTTGATTCTTGCAAAGCTTTTTTACTTTTGAATCTTGGTCCCCTCAAATGCCTTAGGAAGGCTTCTATTTATAGGAGTTTGGGGGTGGGTGAGCGACACATGGTAGAGTCTGATTGGTGACACATGTCACAGCATGATTGGTTCGCTTATGTCATCGCTTACACGTGCTAAACTGTTTGTGTCATCGCTTACACGTGCTGATGTATGATTGGTTTTTGCATGACACTTGACTAATTTCTGTTGATTTCTAAATAGTGATAGCAAAACCTAGCAACAATACGTGGTGTTTTGTAATTGACTGTATTTTGTGGACTTAATAGTGTGACGTGTCAGCTTGTGATAGGTCAGGAATTTTCCCTCTCTACAGAGTCCATTAGAATTCTCCTTGCTCTAGCATGTCAATTAAAGTTCAAACTTTATCAGATGGATGTAAAGACTGCCTTCTTAAATGGGCTACTCAAAGAAGATGTGTACGTGGCTCAACCAAAAGGATTCATTGATCCACACTTTCCAAATCATGTGCTGTATCTCAAGAAGGCACTGTATGGTTTAAAGCAAGCCCCCATAGCTTGGTATGACCGGTTCACACAATACCTGGTGTTACATGGGTTCACAAGAGAAAAGGCTGATCAGATTCTTTTCATCAAAAAGGAAGATGACGAGTTGATAGTTGCTGAAGTCTATGTTAATGATATCATCTTTGGATCGACTAAGGATGAATTTGCTCATGGATTCTCAAAGCTCATGCAAGCCGAGTTCAAGATGAGCATGATTGGAGAGCTGACTCACTTCCTTGGATTGCAGATTTGTCAACAAGATTCAGGTGTATTCCTATCTCAATCTAAATATGCTAAGAATCTTGTGAAAAAGTTTGGTTCAAAATCTGCTGGTTCTATTAGAACCCCTATGAGCCCAAATGTTAAACTCACTGTGGACTTGTTAGGCAAAAGTGTTGATCCATCTCTATATAAAAGCATGATAGGTAGTCTTCTTTACTGTACAGTTGGTAGACTTGACATTAGTTACAGTGTTAGAGTGTGCGCTAGATATCAGGCTAATCCCAAAGAATCTCATATGACTACTTTAAAAAGAATAATAAAGTATGTCAAAACCACTACTGAGTTCAGTGTATGGTACAGTAAGGACACAAATGATGTCTTAGCTAGGTATTCTGATGTTGATTGGGCTGGGAACGCTGATGATAAAAATAGTACATCGGGGGGTTGTTTTTATGTGGGTAACAATCTTGTCTCCTGGATGAGCAAAAAGCAGAACTCCATCTCGTTATCCACTACAGAAGCAGAGTACATCGTTGTCGGTAGCTGTTGCACCCAACTCCTCTGGATGCAAAAACTCCTCCATGATTATGGTATTTATCAAGAGCATCTCACCATCTATTGTGACAATACCAATGCCGTCAATATCTCTAAGAATCCGGTTCAACATTCTCGAACCAAACACATAGAGATACGATATCACTTCATTAGGGAGCTTGTCGAAGATGGTATTCTCACTCTTGAGTTTATTCACACCGATGATCAGAAGGCTGACTTGTTCACCAAACCTTTTGACACCAAACGTTTTGAATTCCTTCGTCAAAACATTGGTGTTATCTCCATGGATTTATCTCTTTCTCTCCTCCTTCTTCCTCATGCATTTGCAACTAGTTTTTATGCTTTGCTTTGTTTAACATGTTTTGTTTGGTTACTTTTCAGTTTTGCTTTTTTTTTTTTTTTTTCATATAAAAATTAAAAAAATTAAAAAATTAAAAAATCAAAAAAATACAAAAACAGTGTATTTTTTGTGTACAGTGGTACTTGTGTACCTTGGATAGCCATTGAAACAAAATTTTCTAAATTTTGTATCTTTTGTAACTTAGATGAGCATCTCTATGCATAACTAAGCAAGTGAGCTTTGTGGCTTTTGTTTGTGATGAGTAAGATTAAGTTATCTCTTGTACTTAACACTCGTATCACTCTTTTTGACGAGAAGGACTAGAAAATCCTAAGAGAAAGGCTTAAATAACCATCTCACCACTGTTGCCCGCCAATCATGAAATGACATTTGTGTGCTTCGGCATAACAAAATTGGAATGTCAAATGCTTAACATCATTGGGTATTTCTTTTCTCTCTATTATATGCCCATGCATGATTTGCTTAAAAGGAAAAATATGCAAAGAAAAATAAAAAGCAAAAAGATCAAAATGCTTTAAATACGATTGCATGTGTGTATTCTAGGTGATGTGGGAGTTATAGGATGAACCTCGAAGGTGATAGTCCCCATCAAATAATTATGATTGTGTGTGAGTTAAAGCGATTTTCTCATATCTAAAATTGTCATAACATGTATACACTTATACAATCTTGCGAGGTTTTTCACACACAACATACAATATTCTTTGCTACTTTCGATACATGTGCAGGTACAATGTGATTTGGCCATCACAAGGTTT